>NC_056739.1:1229658191-1229725691 GCF_019279795.1 Protopterus annectens
CCAGGAAAACATCAGTTTAGGACAAGAATGTGATATAAAAGAACTTGAGCAAGAGGAAGTGTATAAATATTTGGGAATTGATAAAGGATCAACAAGAAAACATGAACAAATGTGAATAAAACTTAGTAAGGAGTACTTTAGAAGACTTAAACTAATCCTAAAAACAGTGTTTGCTCTTCCTGTCCTAACTTACAGTTTTGGAGTGATTGACTGGCTCCAAAATGTGCTGGATAGATTAGATAGTAAAACAAGAAGGATGCTTCATGCTCACTAAATGATTTATAAAAATCAGTGCATACCAAGATTATATATTCCCCGTTCTGAAGGAGGGATGGGCCTCCTTGAAATTGAGTACATTTATAAATGCAAGAATGGTTAAGGAGAGGCAAATTTAAATGAAGAGATGAATGAAGAGATGAAAGGGTAATATTGGTGGCCAAAGATAGTGGACTACATATATGTTGGTTTATGAAGTCCAATGAACATGTGGGAGAAACAAACAAATGTAGGCTTTGTATAATAGAATTATAAACAGTTACACACCTCGTTGCTGGTTGTGACATACTAAATGCAGAAGGACTGTATACTGAAAGGCATAATAATGTAGCAAGACTGTTGCACTGGGGATTGTGCAAACATTATGGTATTGAAAAGGCTGAAAAACACTGGAAATATGAGCTACAAAGCATCAAAGAAAATGATGAAGTCTACATCAAATGAGATCATCCATTGCCAACAGTTTAAAAGATAGATGCTAGAAAACCAGATATAGTTGTCCAAGAAAAGAAGACAAAAGTAGCATTGATCAATGAAACTACCATGCCCAGTGACTACAGTGTCCTGTATACAGAGAGACACAAAGTCATAAAATGTCAGGATTTGCAGGCAGAAACAAGAACGACATGGAAGAAAGATACCCAGATAGTTCCAATAGTAGAAGGAGCAATGGATCTTATAAAAAAAAAAAAAAAAAAAAGAGTTTACAATCATATTTAGATATGTTCCAATACATGTAACTCCATACGAACTGCAGAATGAGTGATTAATGGGCACATTGCAGGAGCTGTGAAGAGCACTACTGGCTGACATCAAAGAATGAAACAATAGTAATTTCATGAACTTTAATCGTACTTTGACTTAGGAATGGGGTCCATTCCTGTCATGATATGTGAAACCCAAAAGATTTGGAGAAATTAAAAAAATGGAAACAGTCATAGATCTTAGAGGCATCCTGGGACTCATTTGTCTCTGCTTCCATTTAGTGTTTTTAGTTATTTATTTTAGTTTTATATACCCTACCCACTTTAACTTTTCCCACCCTCCACTGCTCATTGGTTATGTCCAAGGGCAAGTCCCCTCTTTGAATCATGTCTCCTGTTATGAGGTGTCACCAAAGGGTGCCCCCCCCCATCCCAAGGATGAGCACACCCATTCCTCCTTGCCACTTTGTCATTTGTTTGAGCTGCTAATTGCTCCAAGGTTGGCTGGGATGTAGTCAGGGCTTTATCCCTCTAAGCCACTAGAGTAGGAAAATAAATAAATAAATCATTTGAAAAATGTTGAAGTTGTCCACCATATATATTTTTAGATACACGCAGATATGTATATGTGTGTGTGTGTGTGTGTGTGTGTGTGTGTGTGTGTGTGTGTGTGTGTGTGTGTGTGTATATATATATATATATATATATATATATATATATATATATATATATATACATATACGTATATATAAACAAATTAAAGAAGCTGCAAAGGCTGATTGACACAGTCATATTATACTGCAAGTTTTATAGTGTTCAAGGTTTAGATTTAGATGACTGCAATCACAGAAGAAGCCAATTCATAAAATTGTGGTCACATAAAATTATATGATTTTTATACTGTAGTCTGCAGCTTTATAGCTTAGTACTTACACTGAGATGTTAGCATGTCAGAAACAAAGATACAGAGAGACATTGTAGCTGCAGTTATGCAACCAACATTTTGGTATTTCCTTACTTGTCAGTGAGAAAAAATAGTGAAGTACTGTTTATCCTCAGTTGTATACAATGTATGTCTGCTGTCATTAGCTAAATGTTCTTTACTGCTACAACAGAGTCTGTGGGTAGTAGTGATGAAAGTAAAATGTACTGCAGCATGTTATCCATAGTGCTCTCTGACCAGAATGAAATGGCATCCATTATAATGCCATGAAGCTATCACTTAGTGAATACCAAACAAGCATACTAAAAGTCAATCGAACAGGGTAGCAATGCAAAAGCAGAGAAGCGCTAATGTGACCTAGCCCACAGCTGCTGTATTAAAGGCAGGCTAGGGCATCTCTAACTGTAATAAAGCTGCAGTTGTGGACATGTTGCTTGACAAGTTGGTACAAAATGGTAGCCATCTACAGGTTAGCAGCATTAACTGTGTAGTTCACAGTAACAGTAAACACTTAGTAATAGTGCATACTTTGCTACCAAGTCATATTCATCACTAACCCATATAAATCCTGCACCTTTTATAGGTCAGTGCCAGTGCCATCTCATGAATATGAACACTATTTACTCAGTTTATACTGTTTTCTTTCCTAATTCCTACCATCAATCAGACCCAACTGCCAGCCACTGAGCTCTGTAGGCTCCACAGCACAAATTACCAACCTACTTTTCCTATCCATATTCAGCTTTGATTGCAGTTGAAAATAAAAAAAATATAAAGTCTGTTAGGCAATATCATGGTTTCATAACTTTTATGCTGCATCTGGGAATGCAGTATCCAATTTATTAATCTGAGATTACCTATGCCCTACCCAATGATTAAAGTGATTTTAAATACCTGTAAGATTTGACTAGATCTTGTAAAAAGAGGAAGTTTATTCCACGGTGCTTGTGTTTGCTGTGCTATGAATTATCTGCTTAATCTGCTTGTTTATATGTGTGTGTGTGTGTGTGTGTGTGTGTGTGTGTGTGTGTGTGTGTGTGTGTGTCTATATATATATATATATATATATATATATATATATATATATATATATATATACTATGGAATATTATATAACAACGTTTGAAATGTGCTGGTTATATTGAACAAGTTCCTAACAGGCAGGGCTGCTTGTTCAAAATGCAGAACTGCTATTGTTTATAATTGAGAAAAGTTTGTAATGAATACTACATGGATTTCACGGCTGTATTCTGTCTATAAATGATAGTACATATGTGTCAACGTCTTAGTGCAAGAATCCTGGACAAATGCAAAAAAAGTGACAAAGGCACAAAACAAGGGATATATTTTAATCATTGCTTTTATAAAATTAGAAGGTTTTGCATTAGCATGCATTTTTTAAAGGATATAAAGTCTGACACTCAAATGTCTGACATTGTGACTTCAGTCCTCGTTGCTTTGCTAGAAAACCATAGATTTTATGAGAAACAGTCCAAAAAGATGAGGTAAAAATATGGACAGTCTGTGAAATTCTGTACAGATGAGACGTATGTGGTTAAATGAATCTTGTAATCAATTTGTTAAACTTCTTGGAACAGACTTTAGTCACATGATGTCTGTTCTGGTATACATACAAATAATGAATTATACTCAGCAGTGAGTTTTACCATAATTTTAAATGACCATGTCATATATAGGAAATGTTGTCTGAATCAGATATACGCATACCTTATTAGCCACTGTGAAAATTGTATGCATATTACTAGAAAAGGAACAGTTATTAGAATGTAGTACTCCTGGTTCTTTAATCTCATTTAATGCTGGGATAGGTATATCAAAAATTGTTAGTGCTGACTTTGAACTTGAAGGCCCGAACCACAACATGCCACATTTTCAGCAAAGTGAATTTTAAGCATGACCAGATACATCATGTTTTAATATTGCCCAGAGTTAGCTGTAATATTGTGATGACTTAGATGTTGAAGGATGTGGGTCTCTGCTGAGACTGTTAGCAGACTTGATTAGAGATATCAATGCTGTCAGAATATCTCATCCTTGAGAAAAAATTACACCTATCCAAAGAAGGAAGCACGGGAGTACCTGTAATTTGACTGTGAGTGGTTGCCATATATCCTTATGCAGTTGTATCTATACTGGGGCCAAGCATTACTCATCTTACATACAGTTTTCAAACCAAGGGTTCTATGAACTGTTATAATGACTCAATGTGGAATAGAAAAAAATACCTTGCATGAACCACAGATTGCAGCTGACATCTTTATTCAGAGTACCTTGATTATAAGGTTAAAAAATCATAAATGCTCGTGAAGCATGTACATAAAACCGGTGGTACATCCAGATATCTGTAATCTAAAATTCTTTGCAGCATGTGTGTGTGTGTGTGTGTGTGTGTGTGTGTGTGTGTGTGTGTGTGTGTGTGTGTGTGTGTGTCTGTCTGTGTGTCTATGTATGTATGCTGGCTCCAGCTTTTCCAACAAAATCTAATAAAGGAGGACGTGACTTACTGCTGCTGTAAATTACAACATTTCTGTTCAATAAATATAAAGTTCACTTTTTCCATTACTGTGACTATCACTGTTGCAACAGAAGGTAAAAATCAGACAGCATGTATTACATATTCGTCATCACATACACCTCAGTACACAATACCTAGACTTACTGAGTACAAAGCAGGAGTTTTACAGGTGTCTGCACCATCTGATGGAGAGAACAAAACACTGTGTTTGTGTCCAGGGCACGTCAAAGCACATGTAACATATGTTTCATTGAACATGGTAGAATAACGTTGGAAATGGGTTTTCTTCCATGTTGAATCATTGGGAAGGTTGCATTTCTACATCTGCATATATCTAGATCACAAGTCCATGATCGATTTGCCCAACATTCAGTACTCAGTGACAGAATTCTTAGTTATTCATGCTGCATGCATTCTGTACTCTGTGACCAGTTTACCCAGTCATTTACATTGCTTGCATTCTGTTCTCCATGAATGAAGTAGTCATCCATTCATGCTGCATGCATTCTGTACTCTGACTTGATTTACTCACACATTCCTACAACATGTATTGTGTTCTCCATGGCTGACTGACCAAGTCATTCATACTGCAAGCATTCTGTACTCTTTGATTTATCTATCCATGCATTCTGTACTTCAAATAACTTAGTTATTTACACTGCATGCCTTCTGTACTCTGTGACTTGCTTACCCAGCCTTTCACACTGCATACATTCTGTACTCTTTCCTCTTTTGAAATGCGTCTGCTTGCATATAGGCACTTTTGCAATGCAGAAATATTGCTCATTCTGCTGCCTTACAAGTATTTCTTCTGCAGCAACTGATCAGTGAGATTGCAGGATAAGAAGTGCACATGACGGGGTTAAATGATAAGAAATACATGGGAAGGACTGCAGTGTGTTGCCTGTAGGTACATTTGTGTAGGAACAACTTTCAATGGATTGAAGCAGCTGCTTTTATGAAGTGGCACACAGGACTTGTCTGCAGTATGCATCTGCTTCTGAACAGGTGAGACATAATCCATGACAGAGGGCATATAGTCAGAAGCAACATGAAAAGGAATAAAATCTTCAGCTCTTGTCTAACTGCTGGTCTTTTAGTTTTAACATGGTGTGCTGCCTAACCTAAGGTATTCTGCATATCTGATGAGTGCATCTTCCAGCAAGAATGTGAGGGATAATGACAAATGTAAACAAGTAAGCAGAAAGGTAGGTAGACAGATAGCTAAATAAACAAATACATTAATTAATATATGTGAATAAATGAATAACCTTATCAAGATGATCTTTAATACTGAAACATAATCAGAATGGATACACAAACCCTCTTAACCACATGACTGTAGGGTTGATACAGACATTGCAATATATAATATCTTTAGAGAACTGATTTAAGCAACAATAATATATAACAACAGCAGCAAGAATCTTCCATTGAGTTATGTAAAAAGTGTTCAAAATACAAAAGAATCTCTGGTAAGCCACATTACAAGGCTATTTTAAGTAAGCATATGAGTGAGTAGAGCTTGTTGTGAGTCTTTAATCCTGTTTTGCTGCTAGTCAAAGGTTAATGTGGTAAAACATTATCAGTGACCCCAGTTCACCCACTAGAGAAGAACCGATGACCTCTCTCCACTGGAAGAGAAGGACAGACTAATCATCAGCATTCTTTTCACACCACTTGTTGGATACAAACTAATTCTACAGACTCCCTTTCCCATCTCTGGCAGCAGCTACAATGTGAAGTCTAGAATACAAAAATTATAAGGATTTGTTTCTTCTTTTTGTTGTTTTGCTTTTTTGTTGATCAGGGTAATGCACTAATCCATAGTACATCTATTTCAAACCTTTCTTCTGAGTTATGCATCACCAAGAAAGTAATATATTTTTACAGTATGTCTTTGGTAGGTTAAGGTTTACTGTATTTCTTCATATAGTAGTGGTTATATACAGATCAAAACAATTACACTGTCTTAGTTATTAATTAATTATTCGGCCATAATGTTAATTTAATAGGTTGGCAATTAATGAATTGTTTTATGATCCTTTATTAATTATAATTAAACCCAATTACCTCTTAACTGAACAATGAGATAATTATGCCACACTTGTTGTGTCTTTCGGCTTTTCCCGGTTAGGGGTCGCCACAGCGGAACTCCGGTCCGCTAATGATTGGCAGTTGATTTTTACGTGCCGAGTTGCCAGCCCTGACGCACAACCTTCAATGAAGGTACGCCCATTCACGCATGTCTCCACACAGAAGAAATTCTAGCTGAGAATCGAACGGGACAATGTCTTGCTATGAGCGACAACGCTACCGCAGCACCACCACCGCGGACTACAGAATTATGCCACACTGGCATGTTAATATTAATGCAGGACAGATGTGAGTGGATCAGTTATATTTCTGACTTCAGTGGGAGTTTTAAAACTGAGTGTTTTTACTTATACTTTAAAACAATAGTTTTCAACAAAGCATCTGCATGCCTCAAGATGTATGTATACACTTTTTAGTTGAAAACCATTGCTATTTCAGAAATGTTATACATTTAATTTATTTCTGCCAATCTATACCTGATCCTATTTAACCCAAAGCATTCAACAGACTACAAACATAATTCAAAATCATGTCCCTTAACAAACTTTTTTCTGTGGTGCTTGCAACTAATTCAGTGCTCTATAGATTATATTAAACAGATGGGGGGGGGGGGGGTTCAGTGCTCAGTGTGTGAAATGTGTGTGTCTGTATTCCTATGTCTAACCCTTGGTGCTGTATCCATTTTCCCTGAGGAGGATACATTTGGGTTTGGTACTTTTTACATAATAATCAAGGTGTTTCCCTTAGAGACACAAAGTACAGGATTTGATTCTCACCTTTGAATGGAAATTGGCTAGGCTTAAAATGGCCTGCAAGGGCAACTAGCCTACTTTTTACCTATAAATCTATGCACAACACCAACATATAGTATTAAGTCAAACTAGGCTTCTAGGGGTTATATTGATGAAAGCTTAAAATTTGCCACGCTGCCAGCCTTGCTATCTGGAATTTTGTAAATAAATCTGTCATTTGTGAATATTGATATGATTTATACAAACTATATGTTATGTGTATATTAAACTACTGGTACAGAAGTGTGTGTTGAACAGGATTTGTACAGTACTAAGCTTCAAGGATATGTCCACAATGTACCCTACTGGAAAAGAACAGAAATGTTTATAAATTATATACCTGTGCAAATGTATGTTTTAATAGTAAGAACAGAGTTAACTTGCAAAACTTCAACAAAACAAGTTAAAATTTGACTGCTTTATGATTGTGCTATAAAAGTTAGTTTCAATGCAGCAATGAGACAGGATGTCTACAACTAGGGTGCCTTCTGCATTGTTTTGAAGGTGTTTTACTATTTTATGACTTTCAGTTCTGAGCAAACATCTGAGAGATTTCTATTTTTACCATAGAGATGTGAAATTCTGTTACAGTAGAGAGTCAATTATCTGAATGTCAATTATCCGAAACATGAATTATCCGACCCAGCCTTACAAAGTTTTTGTGTGGAAAAATCATAACGTCTGAATATGTAAACATTATACTTATTCGCTTGAGCATGTTTTTTGAGCTTGTAGTCAGCTCGTGTGTGAAAAATATTTTTTATTGTCCACTGGAATCGCTGAATGATTGAAAAGTGTATTCCTGCATGCAGAAAAAAAAAAAGATTTTAGAAGTCTTTTTATCTGGTTCAATCATTCGAACAGTTTGATTATCTAAACTACCCTAGGTCCCAATTAGTTTGGATAATCGACTCTCTACTGTAGTTTCTAGTTTAGCTTGGGAACTTAACTTAAGTCAGCTAACAAAAAGTGATGTCATCCAAGCTAACCCAGCAGTAATTTTTGATATTAATTTAAGAACTCTCTCAGAGAGAGACTGTGCAATTTGCATTTTGTCTTGGACCTAGCAAGAATATCTACTCATCATCACCATCTGCACTGGCTCTGTAAGTAAGACTTATTGCATGATATCTCTTTTACATGTAGATAGAAATATAGTAAAGATTAGTTTAGATGTTTTCTGTATTTATGTGAGACTGTCCTGCAATGTTGTTTTAAAATATTTCCTGTGATTTTGAATGCTGAAGTTACTGTGTCTGTGTACTGGGTATTGTCTTGTTCTTTTATTATTCATTATTAAATATATTTAAACCTATCTTTGTGGCTGATATTTGTGAGACATATTTAAGCTCTTAAGAGCAATTGCATATGTATTTGGTGACACTGTACAGGCCACTCCTAATAGCCTGGTGCTTGGTCAAAACTACCATTTGGATTAATAGTAACATTACACATTAGGATATGACACCCTTTGTTAAGGGTCTTAAGTAGCTAATAAAGAGTTGGCTGGTGGCAACTGGAATTGCCTTATAGTCTGGGCAAAAGAAAGCATAGCTAGTAAACCTATACCAGCCTTCCCCAGGTGTGTGTGTGTGTGTGTGTGTGTGTGTGTGTGTGTGTGTGTGTGTGTGTGTGGTGTGTGTGGGCTTGTATATAAATCAAATCTCAAAGTGTGTGTGAGCTACTTGGCAGGGACACAAAGCACTGGTTGAACAGAGAGGGTGCTGGAGGTCTTAGCTTGGCCACTCTGCTGAGATCTCAACCCTATAGCTGTGCCAGTGGGGAGGCTTATTGGGGATCTGGAGAAATAGGGAGAAACCAGCCCCAGATTGACTGCAATCTCTGTGTGCTCTTAAGGGAAATTACACTTTACTGTGTGTTTACTTGTCATCCTCCCAATTAGTATGTCCCCTAACTGTTACCAGTGGTGAGGATTGAGGCACCTTGATAACTGGGCCAGTGCAGGGGCATCACATTGATCATCACATAGAACAAGCAATAAATAACACCCACCAAAAGCTAGGTGTGCACTATAGAGTCAAACAGTACCTCACACATATTGACAAAAAAGTACTGCTCAATCCCTTCTCATCCCTAAACTACTGTATGCTGCTACCATCTTGATTAACCTGCAATTAACTCAGCTATCACTCTTCGACCAGTGCTACAATAAGGTGGCAAAAAAATCACCACCAGCGATCATTATACAACACATCACTGTCTGGCCTTGAAAAAAAACTTCATAGACATTACTTTATATTTTCCCCATCTACTCATTTCCCATAAACACATCTATTATGCAGACAAATGCCCTAGTGTGAAGCATATTCTCCAACTTTATAATGCAAGTGGATAGCTGAGGTCCATGGACAAAATTTGTAGCTCCCATTTGTCTCTAAGAAACACAGTAAACACTAACTCTTTTAAGACACAAACAACAGAATAGTTAAAAGATACCTGACTCTGTACATGCACAAACCCTAGATGATCAAAGTCCTGCCCCTTTCTATCTCATATTTTTCCAAGCACTATACCCTTAGTTATTTGTCCATTATCACCGTTTCCTCTACTTCTCTCTCTCCTTTCTTCTACCTATCCTAAAACATTCTCTTTCACCTCTTAATGTTAACATCCTCCATTTCCTACTTTAGTCTCCTTCTACCAAGTTATTTTCCAAATATGTTTCTTAGCTCTATAGCTGATGATATTGATATTAATTAATACAACTCTGTTTAAATGTTGTATAGTTGTAGATTACTTGTATGCCTCAATTGAATAGTTGTATACTTCTGTTTATTGTTCTTTATGTAATGTTGTTTTTTCCTGGAGCTTTACTCCCTGGAAAATGTTTCGTAGCTCTTTACAGAATGCTGCTATGAATTAATGATAATCCATTTACATTTTGTATATTTGTTGTTTACTTATATACCTCTGTTTACTGTTTTCTTTATGTAATGTTTGAATTTTACTGAAGCTTTATTCCCCACCCTCTGCCTAAAACAGGTAGCTTTCTACCCAGTTGGACTAAACCAGTAAACAAATACAGATAATAAATAAAAAGTCGAGTTGTAGTAAGGACAACAGAAAATATTGACTGACACTTTCACACCACTGAGTGCTGATTATTTTTTTAGGATGTTTCCTAAAATCAGGAGAATGGATGTGGGTGAGAAGTCACTGGCTGATGACGTACATGTCTTTAGATGATATGACTTTTTCCCCGAATATCTGGAAGGACATCTTGGGTTAGAGTAATACATCTGACATATTAAGCTTAAGATGAAGGCTAAGAGGACAAACTAGGATAGCAGTAAGTAGGTGTTTGTCTCTTAGTTTGTCCATTTCATGACAATAAATTGTTCTATAATCACATTTGGGGATGCCAATATTGCATAGAGACATTTTGTGTGGAGGGATGTTTGAATAATTCTGTTTGGAAACCTTCTGGATAAGTGGCAGGAAAAACTGGAACAACTTTTAGAGTTCTGCAAAGGATGGAGTTAACCTATTCTAAATGTGTATAACTCAAAACAAACCATCAACTGGAAGGAAAAAACAAAAAGGAGCACAAATACAATGTTAAGCGTACAGTCTTTATTTCTCCACGTTTCAGCCACCAGGACTTCTTCAGCACAACAATTAACCATAAAAGCACAGACATTAAATACTTTTCTATACACAATTCAATTAATTAATCAGTTAACTAACAACCTATAACACAACCAACCAATAATAATTTAAAAACAAAACTAACTACTGTTACTATTTGGTTTGACTTTACGTCTACGATCGTTTAAGAAACATTTTATATTTATAAGTCCATTTAAACCTGGATATTCATCAGCTATTAATTTAATTTGCCATGATGCTTCCCTTTTTTCTAAGTCATTCTTATAGTCCCCACCCCTCATGTCCTTGGGAACCTGTTCGAGGACATAAAATAAAAACTTTTTGTAAAGTTCACAAGTAAGGCTATGCCTAAAAAGGGCATTGTCATGATCTTTATTCCTAATAGCATGAACATGCTCTGTAATTCTCTTATGTAATGCCCGTGTTGTCATCCCAACATAAAACACTGGGCAACCTGAACATGCACTAATGTAAATTGCTCCTATGCTACTACAATCAAACTTCCCAGTACTAAAAGAAGTTTGATTTAAATGTGTTAACATTAACCCCCCTCATAAATAAACCTACAACATGTACAAAGAACACATTTATGCATCCCTTTTGTTCTGTCAGTATATGGTAAACTGACCTTACTATTATACTATTATCATTATTTAATAAGGTTTTCAAACAATGATTCCTTTTATAAACAAATGGTGGAGTCTCACCTAAACCTTTAACTAATTCAACAGTTCCTTTTATAATCCGCTAGTTATTGTTAACAATATTTCTTATAGCATAGCTATCAACTGACATGTATAAATTAAAAGCAATGCTCCTAGATGTATTCTCTGAATTAATGACCAAATTATTCTCAACATTTTGCCTTAATATGAATAAAATGAGTTTCCCTTTTTTTTAAATTTCTACAGCACTAGATGCTAATATTTCTCTTTTGTATCCCCTCTGTAAAAAAAGTGAAATAATAAAAGACAATTCTCGTTTCAAAACCTCATCTCTGGTAGTCAGGTTTGATGCTCGAATAAATTATCCCCTGGGTATATTTTTCTTAATAAAATATGGGTAGTTGCTATTAAAATATAAACATTGATTATTAAAATATTTTTCCTATACACTTTGCTGTGAAAACAAGGTTTCATTAGATCCCATTCTAAAGTAATATCTAAAAAATTGACAGTCAAACCTACGTCACCTAAAGAAAATGACAAAAAAACAGTTGTAGCATTAATATTCTGTATAAACACATACATTCTTGTTTAGTACCTTTAAAAATAAAAAATAAATAATCTACAAACCTCTTAAAAATATTACATGGTCAAAAAAAGAAACATGGGATAATAATTAATTTTTCCACCATCCCCAACACCAAGTTAGCAAATGCTGGGGCTGCAGCAGACCCCCTTGCAATACCCTTTAACTGTTGAAAGCACTTTCCATTAAATAAAAAATAATTGTGTTCTAAAAGAACTTTTTACAAAGAACAATATGAATTGATATCTGAATTCGAATAAGTTGTGTACTTTCCCAAATACAACCTAATAAATTCTATTCCTTCATCCCAAGGAATACAGGTAAACAAGGAAATAACATTAACAGTAAACATAACCAGATGTTCATGCTCGTCATAAACAAAATTATTATGAAATTGTTTAACATGCGATAAAAAAATCCCAAGAATCCTTTAAATAAGAGGTTAATCATTAAACTAAAGGATTTGATATACTATTTACATACAAGGAAATATCTTCAGTAACAGAATTAGGTGTAGACACTATGAGTCAGAAAGGGGGGTTGTTGACATCCTTATGTATCTTAGGTATTCTGAACAAAACCCCAATGTTTGGATAATCAGTATTCATAAAGTCATATAACTTGGGATCCAATAAACCACTCATGAACTAGTGCTTTCTCTAAGATGGCCACCACACTAGGTGAGAAAAGGCTGTTAGCAAACAACTGACAGAGACAAATAAGTGTTCATGAGATGAACAAATAGTTTAAAAACAGCAGAACAGAAGATAGTTTTAAATGCAGTAATAAAATGCACAAAAAAAGGCAAACTTTCCTGAGTTTTTGCAAAGTCTAGAAACTCAACATTTTTAAGAAGCCTGTGGCAACTCTACTGTCCAGAAAGGGGTAAACATCAAGAAGAGTGACGTAGAATTCAGACAGATATGCTTAACATTTTTTCCAAATGTAGTACACTTTACTGGCAATGCTAAACATGAGGTATATCATGTATGGGAGTTAACAATAGCCTTCAAAGGAATTCAGGATGTGACAACTGGTGATATCATAAAAGCAGCTACATACAATTATGGGCAAGTGATACAGTTCTAATGAGAATTAAGGATTCATAGTGAATAATGGTGCCAGTGATAATCACAGAACACACTCACGTGCACACACACACATGCACGCGCACACACACACACACACACACACACACACACACACACACACACACACACACACACACACACACACACACACACACACACACATACACACACACACACACATACACACAAACACGAGGAACTCTACCATGACATTTTTGACAGGCTTGAACTGCTCATTCTGACTGCAATCACTGTATTTTCTTATTCTTAGTTTTAGTAAAATCCTATCCAAATTACTTACTCATTTCTTAATGAGGTAATTAAACTGGTCCAACTCCTGCGCTTTTCATTCATGACTCAGGCCATGATGGCAATAATAAATGGGATGAATGTAGGTAGTTTAGAGTAATCAGTCAACAGGCATACTTTTGCAAGATGGAAGGAAATGGGAGCTCATGTTTCAGTGTTTGGCATTGGCTTAAGGCCCTTTTAAGTATCAAGAAGCCATATTGTAATGCATCTTGTCCCAAAAATGAGGATCAACTTGCTTCTTAAATTCAGGCAGAATTTTAGATTCCTTAACTTTAATAGTAAGCTTGTTCCAGAGTCTTGCAACTCATATAAGGAAGTAGTTTCTTTTTATATTGCTATTAAAATCTTATGTTAACATGAGCAAGGTATTATTTTTCATCCCTTCTCATAACAGGCAAAAATGTAAATAACCATATCGGGTTCAGGTGCCTAGACAGTGAGACATTTCCCTGTGGTACATTTGGCTGGGGACACATGGCTGAAGTGACATTCAGCTGTAGAGAAATATGTCTGTTTGCAAATTCCCTGTGGGCAAAGAGAAACACACTGCCATGCCCACAGCTTTAATAACCAAATGCATGGAGGCAGAAGAAGTAATGAGTATTGTGCTCAGTGTACAGCACATACGTATGTAACTACAACATGTAGAATTATGCAACAACATGGAGAATATCCTGCAGGCTACTATAGTCACATTTATGCTCCAGTATGCATTTTAGGTAATGTTCCCTAGACACTGTGAAGGGGGTAGTGGTCCACACACACTGATTATAAAGGCACTGCCCATTGTGCAATGTATTTTTACTGCCACTGACATGCCCTCTGGCCAGCCTGCTGCTGATGCTTGCCATATTGCCTGTTGTCTCGTGTTCCCTTGGGGACCATGGGCATTGTTTTCCCCCTGTGACTTTGGTTATTGAAGTTGTGGGCATGGCAACACATTCTTCTCTTTGCCCACAGGGAATTTGCAAACAGCCATATTTCCCTGCAACTGAATGCCACTTCAGCAATGTGTCCCCAGCCAAATGTATCACATGGAAATGTCTTGCTGCCTAGGTGCCCCAATCCAACCATATCAGGTCCCCTCTTAATAATCTGTAATAAATGGAATAGAATTTTAGAACAGCAAGTTAGTTATTGTAGGCTTAGCTTTTAACAATTATTTTTTGGTGTAATTATTTTTGAGATCTCAAGTAACCTATAGATATAATTTGCTAAATACATAAAGAGACAAGAACATTATTCATTTATTGGCCTAATCATTTCAGTAAACAGAAAGACCAAGATCCTCTCTTGTCTAGAAGTTATTGCCCTTAAAAGTATCCTGATGGTTTTGAGAGTGACTTCTGAACATGTTGAATGACTTGGAATTAACTGTTTAACATCCATATGAGTGAGTGAACGGATGTCCTGTTAAGGATGGAAGGATGATTAACCATAAGTCAAGAAATGGAGTTACAATATGTACTACTAATTCATCTTAACTATAGACCATCCATACACTTATAAAATGTGACTTCAAATGCTGTTCAAAGAAGTTTCCAGTTTAGTTCAATAAATACAGTCTGAGTATCCTTGGACACTATGGGAAATATACAAAAACATGGAGGCCAGTTGAATAACTTGATTTAATAGTGGCAACATAGGTTGTGATTGTTGAGTATATATATATATATATATATATATATATATATATATATATATATATATATATATACATAAAATTCCACTCTTCCCATATATCTTGCAATACTCCCACTACCACTTTATTGTTTTTAAAAATAAGTATGTCAGAAAAAAGACATGAGTTGTTGCTTACCTTAAATCAAATTGGAGTCCTCATTTTAGTATTAATTAGGACAATGTTATTTGAATTTATGAAATGGATAGTTAAATTACGAGTCTACTCAAATGGTGCACTACAGATCCAAGCATATTATTTGAATGAACATCACACTGCCATTTCTCAGTTTGTAAAGAACCACAGAGTATTAGATATCCAAGATCTTTGTCTCTAGCTAGATTTTCTCTTGAAGTAAGGTGGCTTAAAATCAGCATTATAATAATGACATTACGTCTAAAGTGAATGAAATCCTTGACTATTAGGATGCATGATGCATGCACAGCAACTGTCTCTGCATACTTCATTGTTTAATTTTAGTAGCGTAGCACTAATTTATGGTACCATGAGGTACTGCTGACTGATTTGTTGGTGAGAGTATAGTCGGACAGCAGGGTAGCATATGGCATTTATTAATTTTTCTCATTCTGAGTACTTTGAAACTCTGTTGTTTGAGAATAATGGACTGAACAGCTGTCAAACAAATGGTTTACAACTTAGCCCTAAAGCCTGGTGACTTCATAGGAAATCATTGCTTAGGCTGGCACATGGGACACAGTCTCAGTACAGAGGGTATGGGAACTTTTCTGACAACTGAAAATAATTCATTACATGCCTTTTTATTCTATTAGTCTCAAATGTAGACATTTTAAATGTATACAGCCTCACACAAGTGTGTACAATATATGTAACAGATTAGGTGATAACATGAACAATAAATCCTGCCATGGCTTGACTACAGTCTTTCATTAATATTGTATAATAGTCAGGCACTATAAACAAAGAAATGCTGTTGTAGACAAAAATACCATTATTTTAAATTATTCTTGGACATTATGATACTAAAGATCGGACTGTGGTAAACACATAATGGAAGGGCTGAGAGGTCAGTGGGTTGGGGCTTGTTTACTACAGCCTTGATTTTCTTATGCTGAGACACATGTATGCTGGGAGTTAGTTAAGAGGGTAAGTTATTCAATGCAACATGCCCTGAATGATTATCCAAAAGTATTGTTACATTGAAATAACAATTCTATTACTGAGTATATTTATCTTTCACCACTGTTGCTAATATTGCAGCTGGATAGTCACCATCTTCCAATCATTTCTTTCTTGACATTGTTCTACTCAAATACTACTCATAAAAAGCATAGCATAAATTGATATTGATGATTTAATTAAGCCACAGTCAACATCAGAGGGGTCTTTAATATGTAATAGTATCAGGTGTTTGATTAAAACACTGAATTAATTAGTAACAAAATTAATAGATTACACTTTACTTCTATAGCACCCTTTCTATTCTCTAGGTACTTTAAAAGAAGTAAGAATGACACAGACAAATATTAACAATGAAACTTTGTTACTCAGACTTCATAAGACAGAAGTCAAGATTTAAAAACAAAGGATAAATTAAGATTAAGTGATCTAAATACTACAACTGATCAGTTTTCTTATGATAGTTGCCATACAACTCATTCAATCTCTCTCATATATTTTGGGAATATATTAATTTGCTGTTTAGAAAAGCAAAACTTACTGAAACTGAAGTAACATTCAGGTCAGCAGGTTTTCCAAACACATAGTTGTTTAGGACAGTTTTAAAATGGCCTTGTTTCTTCATTTAGGTACATACGCTTTATAGGGTAAAGGGTATAAATACATGAGAATCAGAACATGCTGCTTGTGACCTAAAGCTAAGAATTTCTGCCATTTCCCAATTAGTACAGCATAGATAGAAACATTATGAAATGTGGTTGTTTTCATGCTGTGTATTTTATTCTCTAGCTTTGCTTTTGCCCAGTTCCAAGTGCCCGGGTAGACTGAGGTAATACAATCTGTCCATAATGGTCTTATACTTAGCAGCTGCTTACGTATCCTGCATAATAAAAAGTCTCTGAAGGACCACATAGAAATTATTTCCACATATATGTCTGCATACCGAGGTAGTGGTTCCTATGAGGGTAGTACTCTGAAGTACCATGTAGAAAACATTTCCACATATACGTCTGCATACCTGGGCAGTGGTTCCTATAAGGGCAGTAGTCTGAAGTACCACATAGACATTATTTCCACATATATGCCTGCATACTTGGGTAGTGGTTCCTATAAGGGCAGTAGTCTGAAGTACCACGTAGAAAACATTTCCACATATATGCCTGCATACCTGGTAGTGGTTCCTATAAGAGCAGTAGTCTGAAGTACCACATATAAATTATTTCCACATATATGCCTGCATACCTGGGTAGTTGTTCCTATAAGAGCAGTATCTGTAGCTTCCTTAATTTCTGTGTACATCCTTCCTATGTGGTGATTTCCCAATCCTAACAGAAACACCTGACATGGAGTTAGCTAAAAGTATACGATACATGCCATGAGATGTACTTTTTAAAAATTATTTATTTTGTGCAATGAGAATATTCCTCAAAGCTTGTGGGTATATTTGTTGTTGAATGGCTTTGCTTTTTCAGAATCCCTCGTTGACAACATTTTTTTGTTTGTTTGTTTTTGATAAGGACACATAATCTGGGTTTGGGGATGTGAGAGTTGTGGGGGAGAGGGCTACATTCTGGAGGCCAGTATGCAATTCCAAAACTCCTGGTTATGCTCTTGCCACCTGAAAATGTCCCCAGGTCTGCCACATGACATCAGGCCTATGGCTACCTCACCCAAAACACACACACACACACACACACACACACACACACACACACACACACACACACACACACACACACACACACACCAGCAGGTATGTCCAGATTGGCAGATTACAATGTTACCTGTCTAACATGGCAGCCATGAGAAATTGCCTTTTCTCACTCCCTGAACAAACAGAGTTCTAAGTTTTTGTATTCTGAAGGTCTGTGGTTATAGAAAGAGCAACATGCTACTGGGACACTAGACACTGAGCAGCATGCTACTGGGACACTAGACACTGAGCAGCATGCTACTGGGACACTAGAACCTAAGCAGCATGCTACTGGGACACTAGACACTGAGCAGCATGCTACTCGGACACTAGACACTGAGCAGCATGCTACTGGGACACTAGACACTGAGCAGCATACTACTGGGACACTAGACACTGAGCAGCATGCTACTGGGACACTAGACACTAAACAGCATGCTACTGGGACACTAGACACTGAGCAGCATGCTACTGGGACACTAGACACTGAGCAGCATGCTACTGGGACACTAGACACTGCGCAGCATGCTACTGGGACACTAGACACTGAGCAACATGCTACTGGGATACTAGACACTGAGCAGCATGCTACTGGGACACGACACTGAGCAACATGCTAGTGGGACACTAGACACTGAGCAGCATGCTACTGGGACACTAGACACTGAGCAGCATGCTACTGGGACACTAGACACTGAACAGCATGCTACTGGGACACTAGACACTGAGCAGCATGCTAATAAGACACTAGACACTGAGCAGCATGCTACTGGGACACTAGACACTGAGCAACATGCTACTGGTATACTAGACACTGAGCAGCATGCTACTGGGACACTAGACACTGAGCAGCATGCTACTGGGACACTAGACACTGTGCAACATGCTACTGGGATACTAGACACTGAGCAGCATGCTACTGGGACACTAGACACTGAGCAACATGCTACTGGTCTACTAGACACTGAGCAGCATGCTACTGGGACACTAGACACTGAGCAGCATGCTACTGGGACACTAGACACTGAGCAGCATGCTACTGGGACACTAGACACTGAGCAGCATGCTACTGGGACACTAGACACTGAGCAGCATGCTACTGGGAGACTAGACACTGAGCAGCATGCTACTGGGACACTAGACACTAAAAAGCATGCTACTGGGACACTAGACACTGCGCAGCATGCTACTGGGACACTAGA
Organism: Protopterus annectens; assembly: GCF_019279795.1. Taxonomy (NCBI): domain Eukaryota; kingdom Metazoa; phylum Chordata; order Ceratodontiformes; family Protopteridae; genus Protopterus; species Protopterus annectens. The sequence continues at coordinate 1,229,677,557 of NC_056739.1, forward strand.
CACTGAGCAACATGCTACTGGGATACTAGACACTGAGCAGCATGCTACTGGGACACGACACTGAGCAACATGCTAGTGGGACACTAGACACTGAGCAGCATGCTACTGGGACACTAGACACAGAGCAGCATGCTACTGGGACACTAGACACTGAGCAGCATGCTACTGGGACACTAGACACTGAGCAGCATGCTAATAAGACACTAGACACTGAGCAGCAGGCTACTGGGACACTAGACACTGAGCAACATGCTACTGGGATACTAGACACTGAGCAGCATGCTACTGGGACACTAGACACTGAGCAGCATGCTACTGGGACACTAGACACTGAGCAACATGCTACTGGGATACTAGACACTGAGCAGCATGCTACTGGGACACTAGACACTGAGCAACATGCTACTGGGACACTAGACACTGAGCAGCATGCTACTGGGACACTAGACACTGAGCAGCATGCTAATAAGACAATAGACACTGAGCAGCATGCTACTGGGACACTAGACACTGAGCAGCATGCTACTGGGACACTAGACACTGAGCAGCATGCTACTGGGACACTAGACACTGAGCAACATGCTACTGGGACACTAGACACTGAGGAACATGCTACTGAGACACTAGACACTGAGCAGCATGCTACTGGGACACTAGACACTGAGCAGCATGCTACTGGGACACTAGACACTGAGCAGCATGCTACTGGGACACTAGACACTGAGCAGCATGCTAATAAGACAATAGACACTGAGCAGCATGCTACTGGGACACTAGACACTGAGCAGCATGCTACTGGGACAGTAGACACTGAGCAGCATGCTACTGGGACACTAGACACTGAGCAGCATGCTACTGGGACACTAGACACTGAGCAGCATGCTACTGGGACACTAGACACTGAGCAGCATGCTAATAAGACAATAGACACTGAGCAGCATGCTACTGGGACAGTAGACACTGAGCAGCATGCTACTGGGACACTAGACACTGAGCAGCATGCTACTGGGACACTAGACACTGAGCAGCATGCTACTGGGATACTAGACACTGAGCAGCATGCTAATGGGACACTAGACACTGTTGCATTCTTCTGCATCTTTCATTTTCTCCACTTTCTCAAGATGAGACCATTTTTTGTATATTTATTTAGCATGTTGTTCAATCTTTGCTTTTGTCATAAGCTGCCATTTCTGGGACACCACCTGCACAGCAGTTTACATATTCAATTTTTATTTATCCTTCCTCTGCTATAGACCCCATTTTCTTCCTAATCTTTGTTCACTTTTGCCAAGATGGTGACCATGCTTCTTTTTCCACAACCTGGCACTGTCAGCAATCATTTCAGATAACTGGATTCTGGTTATGTATGTCTATGCAGCTTAACAAGTAAATCTTAAAAAGATGATCAGTCCATGCATTTTGCTGCTGTTGCATATTTATTTATTTAACATTTGTTAACCGGGAAACTCCGACTTGGAACAAAGACAATTTTCAGCAGAGGCCCAGGGAGAAATGCTCCAGACACATGTCTTTCTAACATGGGAGAAAACCAGAATATCTGGAGGAAACCCAAACAAATGCAGAGAGGACATGCAGACTCTACGCAGAAAGCACCCCAGCCAAGAATCGAACCAGAGAACCTCTTGTTATGACAACAACTTTATCGTTGCTCCACTGCACCATCCATTTTATATACAGTGTGTTCCAAGGCAATGCTCAGCTGAGATGAATCATTACATACCAAAATGTATATAATGTAGAACATCAATAACTGATAGTTGGCTACTTTCAACCCATCCAATAACATAAATCATTAACTAGACCACAGGCTCTTTTACATATCAGTTTCTATTAAAAAAACTGCAGTTTACAATATTCTATGCAGCATATAAACAGGAAAGGCAGTTGCCTAACCTTTATTCTGGAAAAAAAAAAGGTAAAGCTAATCTCAGAACTGCTCTTCCTTTGTGTGTTTTTAACGTGTATTAGTAACGTATGCACATGCTTAGTCATACCATCTTAGGAAGTTTCTTTCATAAACAAGCTTGCAAAGTCTGTTTTTATCAAATATTTAGACTCTGACTCTGTTTTTTACAATACACTGACAGTAATTCTAAACTATGAAAACAAGTTTAATACACTGTAAAAAACAATATTATACCATGACCCCCCCCCCATTAATATTCCAAAATGTGCACGCTGATTGGCCAGCGTGCACATTGTAAATCGACTTATACTAATGGAAAAAGGTCCGGTCACCCGGACTTTTTCCATTAGTATAAGTCTTTTTTAAAACACTGTCTCACTATGTTAAAGGAGTTTAACATAGCAAGACAGGTTTAAAAAAAGCAATGGAGATCTCCATTGCTTTTTTTAAAGCTGTCTCGCTATGTTAAACTCCTTTAACATAGCGACACAGTGTGTAAAAATCAACGGAGATCTTGCTTTCTCAATTGCTTTTTTTAAAACCTGTCTCGCTATGTTAAATGGGTTTAACATAGCAAGACAGCTTTAAAATAAGCAACGGAGATCTCTGTTGCTTATTTTAAAGCTGTCTCACTATGTTAAACCCATTTAACATAGCAAAACAGTTTTTAAAAAGCAACGGAGGTCTTGCTTTCTCCGTTGCTTTTTTCAAAACTGTCTCGCTATGTTAAACCCATTTAACATAGCGAATCAGTAAAAAGCAACGGAGATCTTTCTTTCTCCGTTGCCTTTGCCCACAGCTCTGATGTACTGCGTAGGCATGCGCAGTACATCAGAACTGCCGCAGAATACCAGACAGCTGCGGAAGGGCAGCAAGGAGGCATTATACAATGCCATTATTTAAGAAAAGTAATTTTTTTTCTTAAATAATGTCATTGTATAATAGCAGTAACCCACTTTTGGGTGTGGGTAATGCTGGATTTACCCACGGTTGGCTTTGTTTGGTCCCTCGTGACCAAACCACGCCAACTGTGGGTAAATCCATCATTACCCACACCCAGGTGTGGGTTATTGCTATATTCATAATATTTATAATTTCACTTACAGACTTGTCAGTCCTTACTTATTTTAATTCAGTTCATGTTCCAAACTTCACAACAGTTTCTCACAGAAAATTAAGTCACAACATAGATTTGTATATTAACCACTGCCAAACTATGTACATTTAGTAACAACAAATAAGTGTGACTGCAAAATGAAACTGTTACTTTCCAACATATACTAACAGGTTGTGACTGGAACAGTTTTACTTTACTTAACTGCTCCTTACAACCACTAAGTGGGTTGCCATGACAATGCCTTGAGACCTATGTATCTCCGGTACCTATCTAGAAAGAGACATTTTTTTCAAATGTTGTTTTGAAAACAATGGTCTGCAGTGGTTTACTTTATTTCACACATACTCTGGAAGGAGCACAGTAAAATGACTCTGAAGCAGCATGTAGAAATTATTTCTATGTATATTCCTGCATATCCAGGTAGCGGTTCTTATAGGGGCATTAGCTGTAGCTTCCTTAATTTCTTTGCCAAGCTCTGGAAAGTTAATGAATGTTCTTGGGGCGACTAAGTATGAAAAAACATTAAAAATCATTCTGTGGACCTAATCTGTGAGCCTGTACATCTTATGCTAAAATATATAAATAAATTGGTATGGCAGTTTGCATGGATAGTTAAGCTTAGACTGTAGCGACCAAACCAAAAAGCAAAAAGAAGACCAGGTGTATTCAATTAAAATAAACGTTGAATCCACAGTAAGCTTCAACTTTTATTTTAATTGGATACACCTGATCTTCCTTTTTTGCTTTTTGGTTTGGTTGCTACAGTCAAGGTTGTTGTCCTGTGTTTTTGTGGTTCAGCTTAGAATCTACTTAGCAGCATCGGCCTGTAGCTTTAAATTTGATTCCCATGCACTTGTCGCATAAGTAAGCAGTACTTTCAGACTATCTTTGAAGTGAGGCACTTATTTGGGATGGGGGGGCTGGTAACAAAACCGGTGAAATAAAATAAATATGCAGTGCATGGAGTGCAGTGATTACACTCTGATATTCAGAGAAAAACAAACCAGTTAACTGCCAGAGTGATTGGTGCAAGACCCAACCATAACAATTGTTAATCACTTCTTGGTTAAGTTGTTAAGGTTGGGTCTAGTACTAGGCACTCTAATTTTGCACTTATGAATAACAAATGACAGTGGGCAGAATAAAAGATTTGTTTCTGCCTAATATCTGCATCTGTAATCTGTCCTGACCTCCTTCTATAAACTTAAGAGAACTACTAGAATATCAGGAAGTATGTTCCCCTATGTTTTCTGAAGGATATGAAGTCCAAAACTTAAATGTAGGCCATCATTTTATAACTTTAGCAATCATTAATTAGTCCAAAAACCATGGACATTGTAAGCAGCAGATGAGACATATGATGCAAAAATCTGGACATTCTACAAAAATTTGGACAGTAAAGAGGCATGGAAGGTGAATATAAACATGAGGAACTGTGTTACTCTACCTTTCTAATAGTGCTTGCTAAGTGTTTCCCAGCTTCGAAAGCTGGTAGTAAAACGCAGCATTTTTTTTACTGTAACTTGTAGTACATGGAGCAGATAAAGTTCCATGTACTACAAATAATTATGATCAGGCCTGTGATCATAACCTACCATTATGTGCTCATCATACAGATGCCAAGCTTCACCTCTTGAATTTTGATCTGGAGGTGGTTTTCTTCGCATCCATGTCTTGAACATATAAGCCAGTTAGGATCTGCGACCCACCCATAATACTCTGTGTTATCACTGCAATATGCACAACCTAGACACTGGAAGACTAATATTTTGTCACTACAGAAAAAAATGGCAGAAAACTGCAGTAGAACATACGGAACGTAAGTCTTTCCAGTGGACTCTATAACAAGGAAATCTTATTGATTTTTGTTTTTTTCTTTTTTATGGAAAATTCTACATTGTACATGTGTGTATGTCCCCGTGTGTGTCTGTGTGTGTGTGTCTATGTATATGTCCATGTGTGTGCGTGTGTGTGTGTATGTATATGTCCATGTGTCTGCGTGTGTGTGTGTGTGTATATGTCCATGTGTGTGTGTGTCTGTGTGTGTGTGTGTGTGTGTATGTATATGTCCATGTGTGTGCGTGTGTGTGTATATGTCCATGTGTGTGCATGTGTGTGTGTGTGTGTGTGTGTGTGTGTGTGTGTATATGTCCATGTGTGTGTGTGTGTGTATGTATATGTCCATGTGTGTGTGTGTGTGTGTGTGTGTGTGTGTGTGTGTGTGTGTGTGTGTGTGGGTATGCATATGTCCATGGGTGTGCATGTGTGTGTGTGTGTGTGTGTGTGTGTATGTATATGTCCATGTGTGTGTGTGTGTGTGTGTGTGTGTGTGTGTGTGTATGTATATGTCCATGTGTGTGTGTGTGTGTGTGTGTGTGTGTGTGTGTGTGTGTATATGTATATGTCCATGTGTGTGTGTGTGTGTGTATGTATATGTCCATGTGTGTGCATGTGTGTGTGTGTATGTCCATGTGTGTGTGTGTGTGTGTGTGTGTGTGTGTGTGTATGTATATGTCCATGTGTGTGTGTGTGTGTGTGTATGTATATGTCCATGTGTGTGTGTGTGTGTATGTATATGTCCATGTGTGTGCGTGTGTGTGTGTGTGTGTGTGTGTGTGTGTATGTCCGTGTGTGTGTGTGTGTGTGTGTGTATGTATATGTCCATGTGTGTGTGTGTGTGTGTGTGTGTGTGTGTGTGTGTGTGTGTGTGTGTGTGTGTGTGTATATGTATATGTCCATGTGTGTGTGTGTGTGTGTGTGTATATGTCCATGTGTGTGTGTGTGTGTGTGTGTGTGTGTGTGTGTATAGGGGTCAACTTCTGTTCATCGAAATAATACTTTATCAAAGAACAGAAGTACGAACCCACTTTTGCGAAAGTGCATTTAAACGAACTTACCCTTCATCGATGCACGGTACAGTGAGGATAAGGGAATATTCCCTTTTTGCCACTGTAGTGTGATGTTGGAGTTAGTATATTTAAGTAGTAGGGGTGTGGTGGGTGCATGGGGCCTCCCCCTTGCAAAAATGTGTTTGTAGTGTGTTATATGTGGTGTTTGGTGCATTGCTGAAGTGTAATTCACAAAAGTGCATTTTCGCTTAAATGCACTTTCACAGAAGTGTGTTTGTACTTCTGTTAATCGATAAAGTCTTATTTTGATGAACAGAAGTAGGCCCATATATATACAGACAGAGAGAGAAATGTTATTAGTTACTGCCTATATCTGTCTTTAAAAGTTAAGAATGTGGTGTGTGACACTTGGTTCTTTCAGAAACACATTTGTGGAACAGACTAAAAAGGAAAGAACGGCAGTGAGGAAATGAAATCTCAAGTTTGGCAGCAGAGAATTCAAAATGATGGTCGCATCATCTCACTGAAAAAAAATCTTTCTCTGAGGGGGCTGCAAAAGATAAACATTACTGCTTAGATTAAATGTGTGGAAACAAAATATGCAACTATCTTTCTTCCAACTATGACTTTCCTTTCAGGTTAAGTATTTATTTAGTGTATTACCATATTGTTGTTCAGTGAAATCTGCATTTTGCTGAATTGCCCATTAATCATTATTAATTTCCCAGGTAATTCCTTATTGTGGCTATTGGTATCAGTCATGGAAAGGTGCAAAGAAGTAGTAGTAGTACGTGATTCATATTTCCTGCACTGTATCTTCATTTCACCAGTTGCAGACTATGTATCGCATCAGCTGTGCAAGGTTAATGTCAAAGGCCTCTGGCCGACCAAATTTACAGATCATTACAAATTGAGTGCAGTCATTGAATCCACCGAGACATATACATCCTACAAATGGCCTGACAAAGAGTAATGGCTCATACCAAAGTCGTGGTCTTAAACTTCATGCTAAGAAGTGCATAAGAGTATCCTGGACACCCCAGCAAATTACTACAGTGATAATACATCCCTAAAGGTAGACCCAGTAGTCAGGGATTTGGGAGCACATGTAGACAGTGGCTTGACCTTAGACCATCTTGTGTCTAAAGTATTAAGAAAATCATTCCATGTTGTTCAACTTATAAGCAATAGTATGGCATCCATGTCCAAAGATGTCATTGTTCCTTTGTACTCTGCCCTCATAAGACTAGTCATGAAGTACCATATACCCCTAAGCACATACGTAACCAGGCAATTGCAACAACGGGTGTGACCAGAGAGATTCCTCACAAAAAGAATACATGGTATAGAAAACAAATCCTACACAGGCATCCTCAAAGCAGTGTTCTTATACTGGCTGCTGAAAGGCTTACATAGCATCCTGCAATCCAGCCTTAATGAATATGTTGTACATTTGCAAAACAAACAGCAGCAGAAAGACCCATTCCAGGAACCTAAACCTAGCCTGCAACATAAATAGAACATGCTGGATGGAGAGGTATGTGTCTCAGAGGTTGCCCATTGTTTGAAATAGGCTTCCTCCTATGTTAAGTAAAGTTCTTCCCTGCACTTATTCAAACTTGGACCAGTGGATGGGAAATCACAAATTTATTCCTGGTCTAGCACCTATGTCTCTGTTAGAGAAACGAAGCCTGTAAATGCTCATCTACTGATGTCCAAGTTTACATACCCCACTTCTACATAACTTATAAGACAAATAACTTTCTAGTATTTCTGGGAAGTACGGCTAGGCTTAAAAAGGACCCTTAGGATCATTAGCCTAGTATTCTTCTATTATCCTATGATGAGTAGCACATATTGTCACATGACGACTAGTCAGTAATTATGATGAAAGGAAGATTTGGGCAAAAAAGGTGTGTTTCCAGTGATAAAAATGTTTTGCAAAAGTTCCAGAAGAAATTTGTCATAACAATGGACATTGATAAAGGGTACCATAAAACATATATTACAGTTGAAAGTTTAACTATTTTACCATTATTGTACAGCCCCCCAGGTCACTGGGAACCAGTTGATTACATTCTAATTGCCCAAACACAACTGGAAAAAGTAATCTTTTATCACAAATTAAAGGCTAGTTTTAGACTCAGTGGGATGGATGTGTGTGGAAGATGCTGTCATATTTTAAAGGAGAGTTTCTCTTTTTCCCCACTTTTTTGACCATGAAATTAGCACATATAGGCTTGAACAATGTAGTTGTCTTGTCCTGCTTTAAAAGGTCTATTTAAGCCACCTTTAAGGCATAGAGGAATCAACCCATAACTAGACAGTAGGTGACACAAGACTGACTAGTACCCGAGTGACTGTATATAGGTAACAGGTAAAAATGGAAGTGAGCAGCCACTGTCCACTTACCTTACCCATTCTGAGGGAATGGAGGTGCCTCTAACTTGCCACTTGTGTGACACACAGTGGGAGCTCTTGGTGTTGCACAAGAGTGTGAGCATGCACTGTCTGCATGCACGGGTGTGAGCCAAAAGAAGATGCAGAAGTATATTCCCTGCCACCAAACACAGTGGGAGCTCTTGGTGTTGCACAAGAGTGTGAGCATTCACTCCCTGCATGCACGGGCATGAGCCAAGAGAAGATCTAGAGGTATATTCCCTGCCACTGGCAGCACAGAAATGGAGCTCAGTGAGCTAGCAGAGAGAAAGGGGAGTGGTCCTATGGGGCAGGGCCAGAGGTAAGCTGGCTTGCGCCCTACGACCTGATTCTCACCATAGAAGGAGAATGACTAGGTTATTAATGCACCCAGTCAGTATTAAATGGATTGTAGGACTCTAGCCTAGCCACGGATGTTTATCTTTTGCTCCTTCTGATGGAAAGAACAGGAAAATCAGATAAAGGTATTGAAGGTATCATGCAAGTTCAGTGGGGGAAGAAAATATATAACGAGAGAGGGGACAAAAGTAGACACAGATGTGTGTGCTTTGAAAAAAAAAATATATATATACATATATATATATATATATATATATATATATATATATATATATGTGTATGTATATATGCATGTGTGTGTCTATGAGAGAGAGAGAGAGAGACTGATGCTCAGATCTAAAAATTTCTTTATATGTACTGACCAGCTTGGAAATGAAAACTTGAGGCATTTAGAACGATGACATGACAAGCATTTATCACAATCTTTTTAGTTTTTTTTTTTTATTTCAATGATGGTTAAATTCACAAGGCTATGCTGATATTCTGATCATACTTTCTATGACACAGAATCTTCTACTTTCTCCTCTGAATAAAAGGTACAGAAATAAATGAATAGGTATGTATGCTTTTTTGTCATTAGTATAAAAGAGGTGCAAGTGGTGAACAATGTGGTACTCCAGCACAGCACAGCACATTTTCTTTGTATTCACATGACATTTTAGACAGTGCGCTCTGCCACAGAACTCTGTTTGTGAGATGGTTGTGAGTGGTATTAAAACTTCAGGCTGTGCTATGTGCTACAGTGCCTAGCCTCATACAACACTGCACAATAGAAAAAGGGTTTCTGCTAGAATCTTGTCTCATACAGCTGATATGTCATTTTCATTGATTGATTAAATTAATTCATTTTCCTTTATCCAAATAACTTTGCACAGTTTGTGTCCTAACCATCAAATGCTGTTAGCCTCCAGTTTAGAACTCCCATATACAAATGCAATAATGGGTAATAAAGTATCTAGCAGTTATTCATTATGGTAAACCAAAGTTAGTAACTGTGAAAAAACATAAATAAGAACATTATAATCCATACGATTAAGAGTAATGATGCTTCTAAATGTGTTTAAGAATATTCTGCAGCATATGTTATTTGTGTATCTTAATGCAAGCTGTATAAAACTGAATGTGACAATATGCTCACTAATTTTCAATGCACACTCTATTACAGCACTGTTAAAATCAAAATGATAGGCGTGCTCATGTCAAAAGCAATCGTTCATTCATTCAACCAATAAATAAATCAAACTATATTCATAATAATTAATGTTAGTGGTACTGAATATAATATAAGAAGGATCTACTGTGCATGGACTTGTGCTCCCTAGAGAGCATTAGGACTGTTTGTTTTATACTGCATTTTATCAAAAACTTCAAAACCATACCTTTTAAACAATAGACATGCATAGTTACAAAACCAGTGACTAACTCTCTCCAAAAGACAATATTTACTCAAACTAAATGGGGGGCTACACCCCCACACCTCCCAATGTGGGGGGCTGTGCCCCACACCCCCCTAACTATATATACACTAACTCCAGGATCGCACTACAGTGGGGAAAAGGGCATATACCTTTTACTTGCCATACAGTTCTCTACATGGTGCCATATATACTAACTGCATTTCAGTGAAATAAGATTCAGTGAAATGAGTTTTCAGTAATTTGAGTTTTCAGCAAAGTGTTCGGGGTGAAATGAAATTGAGTGAAATGAGATTCAATGAAACAAAGTAGACCCATATATATATATATATATATATATATATATATATATATATATATATATATATATATAGGTGTGTGTGCTATATATTTGGTGAACATCATGTGTTTTTTTTTTTCTGAATTTCTTATATACAACCACCTTAGATTTCAGTCACTATATTCCTTAAGCCAGTATCTCTTTTTAAAATCCAGATGACTAAAATGACATAAAACTGTTCTGTACACACTCCTTAATGGAAGCTCTTGCACGTGCTACATTTATGAACTTTTATATGACACTTAATAGAACTGATTATTTCCTTCCCTTAATACTTTCTCCTACATTACTAATTGATTTGTAATTAAAACATGGTTCTGTATTAACCAGCCTGGTCCTGAATTCATCAGTCAGAATACTCCATTTCTTCTTGCACTGAACACCAAAGATGCTGTAGGTATGACCCTGTTACTAGCAGATGACTGGCCAGTCTTCAAAACTCGGTGGGTAACGTGAGTAACCCACCAGTTGGGGGCATAACCATATCTACCTTATTATAAACACATGACACCATCAGTCACCAAATCTAAGTTTATTTCTTCAGCTATCTATTGATCTTTATTTGCTTTACAAAGCAGAAGAAATGTGAAACATATAGTTATGACTTCCTTCTTTCTGACAATACTTAAAAGACTTTGATACATTGTTGCGCCAATATGCTGTTTGTCAAGTCTTGATTTATCTGTTAATTCTATTTAAAAGTGACTGCTCTGTATTTTTTTATGTTTGTTAATAACAATTTTTTTTTTGTCTGGTACAGCTGTATTACATTGTGTCAAATGGATGAACCCTATGTTTGCATGTATTATAAATTCTGAGTTATGAAGATCCTGAAATAAGGGAATTAACACAGATGCAACCATTTCTTTAAAGACTTAATAATATTTTTGCAGCATGCCATGTTTCACAATGTAATTAGTTAGACTATTCGGTAGATTTTGCACTTGTCACCAGCTTTTCGTTTGTGCTTCCTTCACATCCATGTGCTTGGCAATTTTTACATCAGCCTGTCTTCTCAGTGTTTAGCAAGTCAGCTAGAAGTTCAACTGTGTAAACAGTAGCTATTTTCTTAAATAACACGTTTTACAACAGCAAACAGGTCTCTCTTGGCAGGGGTATTCAGAAAAGCTGTCAAATTTGCTGAGGACATCTACTTAGGAAACTGAACTATTCTGGAAGAAATGTAAGGAATTCTGACAGATTCACATTTTCAGACTTTACGGTGACTTGTTTAAACTGCTTCTATTTGCAGTCTTGGTCTAAATGGATCTGGCTTGACATGAGAAAACAAATCAGCAGTCTGTGTGAGACAGTAGGACAAACTCTTTTCTAGCTATAATTTTATAATAATCCAAATTGCCTGAAAATATCCATAATGTTTCAGACTATAACAATGTATTTCAATATAATGCTATGATACAAATGTACACATGCATTTATTTATTTTATTTTATTTATTTAAATTTGTTGACCGGGAGTGTCATTGTATTCATCTTTGTTTTTTTGTTTTTTTACTTTTTGTGGAGTATGATGCCTGCAAATAGAGGAAAACAAGTGCACAAAATAAATATAATCTTTTGAAAAGTGTTTTTAAACTATATTTGAAAAGACTTTAAGTAAAAACTGACAATATTTATCAATGCCATGTGGTAAGATGGTCATTAAATCTGGGTTGTGAATACTTTTATTTTTGTAAGAAATCATTTTAATGTTAGTAATATATTTGTTGCTTTGTTTAGTTTTGTTTCTTACTCATGTACTCTAATGTGTAGTTCGTGATAAGCTCTTGATAAAAATATTCATAATGTTCTAACTAAAAATGAAATTATTTATTTTAAATGCTGAGATATATCGTATCTTTATAGTACCTTTGGAACATACTAAGCATACAGTCAGAGGGACCATAAGATGGCTAGCCAGATATACTTTTAAGCAGACGAACTTAAATGCTCAGATTTAAGTTGATAACTGATGTGAGTATTACTCCTTGCAGAAAAAATCTAAGTCGTGCACTGCTTTCTTTCAAAGGTATTAGTATTGTGCCATACCACTGGGATTACTATCTTTGGTCTAAAGTTCTCTAGTGCAAGATCAGACGAAAGCTTACTGCTAAATATTAAATATTTGTTGTGTTGAATCCTTCAAATACATGCAGAGTGACTCACGCAGAGTGATTCTGATGCATCATTGCGCACAGACTAGACTATAACTTGGGGCTACAGGGGGATGGGTTTGCGATTTAGTTGTGTGGGGTATCTAGACAACTCTAGAAATGTATACATGTAAGTGATAGTTTATAAGGTAGTTCCTTCATGATACTAGGCTTGAGTAGTATTTATCCAAACACAGTTGCTTAAGTACTTTCCTGTGCAAATGTTTGTTGCTGAATTGCTGATTCTGTGAATTGACTGTTTGTTTTGCTTAATGCACAGGAAAAGGTGTTTTAGTCTCAAGAGGTTGCGTAGGCAATTGTCTTGTATACACTAAACAAAGTGCTGTATACGTGGATAGATTAGGTATTGTTGAAATGCGTGAGGGAAAGGTGGGCAACCTGTTTTCTCTCTGTAAGTCAAGTTGTGTTGTATTCCAAGGACTTCTTTCTTTTGTGTTGCATTGACCTTGGAGTTAATCATATTAAGGAGGAGGGAGGGGATTGCAGTTCCCTTATTAAGGTACAAGGGTAATAAAAGAGTGACCTTAATTATTTTTACATTAGGTTTTACATGTTTTTTTTTTCTCTAAACAGGACCTTGCCACATCGCTCCTGCACCTGCACTCTTTTGTCCCATTTGTCTTTTAGAGGGTGGGTTGTTAGCTGTGTCTTCATTTGTGTGTCGTGTGTGTGTCAAAGTATCCCAGTCAGCTGGGGGTCAAGTAGAAGAGTCATAGGGCTGCGGCTGGCCTACTTGTATTTACCCCATCAACAGCCCACCCCATCAACAGCTCTGCTATTGCAGTCCACCAACTGGAAGCATGACTGCAAATACATTCAAATAGCTGTGATTTAGTAGACATGGACACCCCTGGATGGAACACATGGTGCTTCTGATAAGTGCCACATATGTGTTGAGCCAGAATTGCCTCACTGCCCCCAGTAAGGGTGACCTGGCAATGGCCACGCACCCCTGTTCTTCCGTAGCCAGCTTCTTTAAGCACCCAAACCACTAATCAAACTTGATGATCTGCACAACAGCCAAGGCTTTCTTCTCTACACCATGGAGCTAGCTTTACATTTTGAATTGCTGGAAAGGCAGTTTCCCTTCTGGCTGGCAAAAGATAAACATAAATTATTTTTATATTCTTTTTCCCCATGTCTACTAACATTAAGTGCTTCTCAATAGGATTTGGTCCATTTGCTACCCTGTACATACATTCTCAGCACAAAGGTTAAGGCTAACAAGTGGGGTTGTCATCCAGGCAGCCACAGGGATTGCTTGTTTTTTCACCAGTAGCCCAATAATGACAATGTTTTTCTTTTAAGACTCTAACATGATGCCTTGGGTGGGCCACATGTGACCCATGTCACTCAGAAGGCTAATGTGCCTAGTCATGCAAGTGATTTCTGCTGTGCACCTGCTTGTGAAGGCTACTGTATACATGGCTTGCTGAGCCAAATATACACACCCCAGGAAAGCCCTAAACCATATATGACCCTGCTCGGCAGGACTTCAGTACTTGACAGCCCTAGTCTGTCCCTCTTCCATAGGATATTCACCTTAATTTTCCCTATTCCAAGTATAGCACATATATGCCAGTAACTGAACAAAGATTGCCTGGGAAATATTTACTCTGTAATTTTTCCATCTTTGCCAGCAGAACTGTTTGTGAAAACTGCACACTCTTTGGATGACTAAGCACATCAGTTTCTGCCAAATGGTCCTGATTTAAATGAAGATGTTATGAAAAATTATTACAAAGCTCTGGGGATCTGTTAGCAACAATGCTACTAAAAAGCTCTAGATCTCTTTTTGTTATCATAGGTTACAGCACAACACAAAGGGATTATCCTTCAGTACTGTCTGGTAGCTTCCCAGGAATCAGGTTCCCAATACCTACAAATGTTGCTGAGTCTGTTTATTCTGCACAGTATATGGCATCACATGACCTGAAACTGCCGTATCACACTGAAATTCACTAGCAGTATGCACAAGGTAAAATGTAAAAGTTAAAAAAAGAAAAATGCTCAGCAACCTATATTGCTGGCATATATCTATATATCTATATGCATATATACACAGTGGCATTTGAGTTGATACATTATGATTTGAAATCATGTTAATATCAATGTAGTTAAATATTTGCAGTTTTTGATGCCCATAGCATTGTATTATTACAATGCTATACAACCTGTTTATCTCTATCACTAAGGTGCAGATGTCTATCTATCTATCTATCTATCTATCTATCTATCTATCTATCTATCTGTCTGTCTATCTATCTGTCTATCTATCTATCTATCTATCTATCTATCTATCTATCTATCTATCTATCTATCTATCATCTATCTATCTATCTGTGTGTGTGTGTGTGTGTGTGTGGGGGGGGGCAGTCAGACATTCAGTTGAAATGCCAGGTGATCAACATTGGTATAATTAAACACATTTGGTAAACAAATGCAGGTAGCTAACAAGTGCACTAGATCAACAATCCCTGGATAGGGGAGTTTGCGATGTCAAAGTTAGCATGTTTGGAGCGGTGATGGGGGTGTGCAAAAAAACAACATTTTTTTTTTGAAAGTTGCATGTGCTAGGGTTCTGTCTTGGCATATGCATGTTAAAGTGTCATTTGCTTTGTTGCTTTGTTGACCTTTGGTGATTGACATTCTTGCTGTCAGCCTTGTTGATTTGTTGATCAAAGCATGTATAATCATTTGTATATCAAGTGAGAATGAACAGAAAGAATAATGAACACAAAAATAATGAAATCAAGTCTAATAAATTATAACTGAATGGTCATATGACTGAAATCTAAAACATCAAACCACAAATTAAAATAAGAAGCAACGTGTTTTTGCAGGAAGGCAAGACCCCCCCCCACGTTTCTCCAGTACTCACAGACATAAATGTACCAATTCCAGAGTCGCGCCAGTTCACAAAAAGGCAAAAAAAAAAAAAAAAAATCACATAACATTGGAAAATCAATATCAACACCTCACAATTTATTTTTACCCAAAATAATAGTAAAGCAAATCTCCAAATGCAGGAACAATTTTTAAATAGTACTTTAATTCACTTAAGAAATTAAAAGGGTATGCAGCATGCCCAAATATTTATTTTCTGAAGAATACAATGTATGAAGCTCCAAAGACTGTCAGTATTATTTAACTCTACTGTTAACAAACTCTGCAGAACTAAAACCTTTCACTCTATAAGTGGCAAAACCATGAGGCAAAATGTGACAGATTATGAGAAATTCTGAGTGTATAGTACACCTACAGTAAAACCAAAACTGTACCATAAATTTAATATTATTGAAGATTACACAAACTAAAATGTGACCATTCTTCCATTTGTGTAAACTCAACAACCACAAAACCCTTTGCACAAATAAACCATGCCCATGTTTATCCATATCTCTCTCTCTCTCTCTCTCTCTCTATATATATATATATATATGTATGTATCATCGGATCATAGGAAGTTACTAAGCTAATGGCCCTAGGGCCCTAACAAGTTCTACCCTTATTTCTACCACCTACTGCTCCTGTCCAAGAGGGGACACAGGTGGAACCCCTGGGGTGAATTTACCAGGTTAAGGTCTTTAAAGCAAGTAATCCATGTATCACTTGACTTGTGAATATGCAGCATTTCCAATAAAACATGGTCATGGATTGCCTTATATGCAAGGCAGAGATCATCTCTGAGTAGTCTGTATGAAACAGAATCAAGTGATATGATTTCAGATGATCTACATAGGACAGATGCTGAAGACTTTGAATTTCCCTTGTGAAGAACCTTTGTGGTCTCTCCAATTGCTGCAGGTGCTTAGAAAGGCACATACCAAAAGGGGAGTTGTACTGAATTATTAGCCTGATGAGGGAAGACTACAGGGAGGTTATAACTTCTTTTTTTCTGGAAGCAATGCCCTTACATATGAGATGAGCAATATAGAATGCCCTCCTTACCACTGTAGAGACATAGTGATCAAAGGTAAGGTTGCTGTCAACCTGTGTGCTCAGATCTCTCACCACTGAGTGCGTACTTATGGTGTTGCTATTGATGTGGTAGTTAGCAAGAACATCACTCTTACCAAAAGGGATCAGAATACATTTTTTGAGTTTAAGGCCATGACTTTGGCACAACTCATTTGTTTTTGTAAGACCCTCTCATAGGATTTTGTCATAATTTGGAGATTCTATGACCACTCCCAGTCTGCAGTCATCAGCAACCTTTGTCAGCCACAGACCTTTAGTTCTTGCTTGTACTTTGGAGAAATAGATTTCAAACAGTAGAGGTCCTAGGAATGATCCTTGTGGAACACCACTGGTTACAGGTCTGCTGTTGGAGGTGGATTCCCGTATTTTGACTATATGGACTCTATCAGTGAGCCAGTTAATGACCCACCTCATGATATAAGGGTTGATGCCTAGCTGGGTGAGTTTGTCAATGATGCCTGTGTGGGGATAGTGTCAAAAGCCTTGGCTAAGTCTAAGTAGGCTGTATGCACAGATTTCCCCTCATCCAGGGCCTTGGCAACTGTCTTGAAGAAATCCACCAGGTTTAACAGGCATGCTCTCCCTTTGACAAATCCAAACTGAGTAGGGTAAAATGTTTGGAGATTACCTATATCTTTGTTAATAAGGTCCATGATGATTTGCACCATGGCCTTGCAGATAAGGCCAGTCAGGCTAACAGATCAGTAGTTCCTGGGATCAGCTGAAATACCACCTTTGTGCAAGGAGACAATGGTGGCTGATTTACATTCAGCTGGGATGAAGCTGGTGCTTAGACTATGATTGCAAAGAGTACCTAATGGTATTGATAATTCTTTTTGGAGCCAGTGTAGTACACAGCCTGAGATATTATCAGGTCCCATAGATGCTGTGTTGAGGGCTTTTATGACCTACTCTTTAAAGATACAAGGTAGGGGGCAGGTGGTAGGGATGTCATGGGGTATGTGTGGTGGGGACAGGGGGTGAAGTTTTCACAGAATCTGTCAGCTAACAGGTTAGCTATGTCCACAGGCTCAGTATATGTGGTATCACTAACTACCAGTTCAGCACAAATTTGGGACTTCCCTTTTAGGTTACATATGTAACCAAAGAATGCCTTATGGTTTCCCTTAGTTGATGAAGCTAATTTGGATTCATAGTTTGCTTTGGAGGACTTCACAAGAAGTCTTATTTGCTTGTTTAAGCTGAAGAGGGAGTGTTTCCAGTTTAGGGCTCACTCCAGCTTACTCGTAGACAGCCATTGTTTCCTCTTATTATAAAGCCTGTTAATGGCAGTTGTCCACCAGGCAGGTTTGCTCTTCCTTGAGGAGCTTGTTTTGGTCCTATCAGGTATGGCTGAGTCAATGCAGTTATACAGGTGTTTGTATAAGGCAATGGTGTAGAACTTGGCATAGTTGCCAGTTCTGTCTGTGGGGGGAGGTGCCGTGAAGCTAGTTATATCATCCTGTAAGAGGTTATAATCTGCTTTAGAGAAGTTTTTTTAATTTAGTTGTTGCTGGGGATGGGGGGGGGGATCAGGCATGATATTACTTTGAATAAGACTAATTTGTGGTCACATCTCACCAGGGAAGACCTCAGAGTGAGGGTGCTACAGTGGTCCCCCATATTGGTAAGCACCAGATCCAAGATGTTGGCACCCCTTGTGGCGTATATGCATAGATAGATAGATAGATAGATAGATAGATAGATGTACATGCATACCTACCCATGGATAAGTTTTAAGGCTTATGTTTTTTCTACGGAGGAACCTTTACAATTTTGTAGTTGTATCAGGTAGCTTGTTTGAAGGTTGCAGAATGCAGTCTATTCAATAATGGGCCTTATCATGAGGTATAAGGTGATACAGTAATCATCACTGAGTATCTAGACATACACTCTAGAACTGGATGGGGTGCATAATATGCTTTTCTAAATTTGGTAGATAAACATTGGATAGAGTTTAAATTCCTGCCTAACTGTGTTTTCTAGATCTGTACAGATGGTGTCATTTTTATGATTTGGCAATTTATTTTTATATTTTATGTCCTTTCTACAGGTCTCTTGATGCACTATTTGCTGATATTAAAGGTGAGAATAATACTGTGAGTGTCTGTTTCAGTTCTGAAGCCCAAAATACATTCCTCAGAATACTGAGGTACTAATAGTGAATATGGGGTATTATACAATGACTGACCATTAACATTCAAAAATGTGCATGCGGACTAGTCAGCCCAACCAGAGTGCCCATTGTAAAATTGAGCATATACCAATAGAAAAAGTCTGGTCACTGGGACTTTCTTCTATTAGTATATGCTACAGAGCTTTCCAGTTTTCTTAATTAAAAAAATGATAAATAAATAAAATAAACTTTGAAATCCAAACCTGAGAGGGATTGGACAAAGAAAGTGCAAGGAAAATCAGGTACGGTATGCAAAACTAAAGAAACATACTTGATTTTCCTTGTATTTTCTCAGCCCTATCTCTCTCTCATACGTCAACTGTCTGAATTTAATTTTTTTTTTATTAAAAAAAAAAAAAAAAAAAAAGCAACGGTGATCTTCCTTTCTCTGTTGCTTCCTTTCCAAAGCACTGATGTACTGTGTAAGTGTGGGAATGTAAGTCCCATACACATGCACAGTACAGCAAGAAAGCCCCAAGATACTGGAAAAAAGCAGAAGAGCACCATGGTACTGTTATACAAAGACATTATTTAAGAAAAGTAAGACACTTTTTTCTTAAATAATGTCATTGTATAACAGCAAGCCCTCGTGACCAAACCACACCATCCGTGGGTAAATCCAGCATTACCCACACCTGGCCACGGGTTATTGCTATAATATCACTTAAGTTGAGTTTGGGGCTGTGTTACCTCAGGGTATTCTCTTTATCCTAAAATGCAGTGACATCAGAGTTAGAATATGATGTAGTTAGCAAAGGTGTTTACTGGAGGAGGTGAAGCTGACCTGTAAACATACTTTTTATAATATAGTTTCAAAACTTGCTGTTTTAGATTCACAATCAAAGTTAAAGTTTTGCATGATCAGTGATCACCAAAGGTTTTCATTATGATTGGTAACCCGTTATTAGTTCAGGACACACTAAATCTATTCAGTTTATAAATCCATTATATTTTGGCTTAGTATCTACAATCCAAAATGTTACAGAGAACCACATTTTAGTAAATAACCTACTAAACGAATACTGAACTCCAAAACTTGTAATAGACATCCAGCATTATTTTCTTTAGTAACCATTGTTTTTACAAATTAAACTTTCACTTGGTAGTCTTTGTTGATTTCAGTGTGTGAATCTGTTTTGATACACACCTACCTGAAACCTGTAGACGATAACATTTTTTTTGAAAACTAACCATATAGCAGGTGCTGTGCTGCAGTATTTTCATATTCCACCTAGATTTGTCATAATCTGCAGGTATCTGCCATTATCATAGTAAAAATAATAACTGTTCTATATAAAAAACAAATCTTTTTCCTTCCTGTTGCACATCTTGGCTCCTGTACCTGTTATTCTTTTACTTAAACGGTTTGTTATTGCTCTTGCCATTTGAAGATTTATGCACTCATCATACTTTAGTTTTCTTTTATAACCAGTTTTTGAGAATATTACTTAATTAGATACCATCTGTTTTTAACAAGCAATGACATCCTTTTTGCCTTAAAACCCTTTCTGTTTTCTAATTCTATACTTCTAACGTTTCCTTTACTCTCTTTTATGGAAGACCAAATGTCTTACTGAAATCCAAACATAATACAAGCTTCCACTGGTCTAATTTTTGTTACCCAGTCATACAGCTAAAGCAGAATAGTTTTACGGTAGTTATTTTTGCTAATCCTTGCCGTCAACCTATCGGCCAATTGTTTTCCAAAATAAATTATGTCACCATTTTCTGCAACATCTTGAGCAAGTCAAATGAAACTCTCATTATATAGTCAGATATAAGAGAGTATTTATATAATAATATTAGATCTCTTTGAACAATGCACATGGATTAATCTTATGGGCCTTTGTTTGCAGTAAAGTCAACACATGGCAGACATATTTATTTAAACCTTTTTGTGAAGCACTTCTATTCTGTCAGGTATTGTTTGGTACAGTAAATTGTTATAGTTCCAGCCTGAGTGGCCAGCTGTACTTGTTTGCAATGGGAAGAGTATAACTGGTGTCTTCGGTTGCAGAAGAACGTCTGTTAGGAAGAATACTGAGATGTAGGCTGGAGTGACAATTTAAAAAAAAAACTGTATACTACACATTTGATAATAAAGAGATCAAAACTGTAACCTAAATGTTATTTTTAAGTGGTTTAATCGGTTTAAGGTTTTTGAATATGTAAAATTAGTTAATTGGACCTAGTTAAAATTACTTTCAGTAATGGTTAATGCTTGCTTTAAATAAATAACAGTCAGTAAATTACTACACTGACAGTGCCATTTGTTTTTCTTTCCTCAGCAGTGTAGCAATTTAACCTGGTCTAAAAACTCAGAAGTTAGAGCAATGACAAGAGAGAAGAATGCTACAGCCTGCATATTACATTTAATGAGACTCCTATAGTACCTTAAGGATCCTGTGCGGCCTTTAATTTAATTCAAAAGGTCCTGAAATGAGATTTAACTTACTACAGCTTTCCAATCCTAACTGACATTTAATTGTGTTTCATTTTAAATTATGAAATGTTATAACTTCATAACTTCACATCTGCAATCTAGTACCTGGTGCTCCTGAAATGCAGGCATCAATCAATTCCCATCTCTGCTCCTTCTCCTTAAGCTGCAAGGAAAAAAAACAGCTATTCTGTTCTCTTTTCTTAAACTGTAGCAACCTGATTGTTACATTTGTAGAAGGCAGTTGCTACAATTTATACCATGCATAAAGTACTACAGCGGTGAGATGTGAGTTTAGAAAAAATGTTTAGACCACACAGAGTGCTACAGTGCTCAGCATTTAAAAGCCTGTATGCACTATTACTAAAAGACAATCAGGCCCTGTCAGCCATGCCCCCTTAGAGTTTGCATCTGGGGCAGTTGCCCTTGTTGCCACATGCTAGCTACACTACTGGTAATGTTTGAGCCATTATGGCACTTTAGAGACTCAACCTTGAGGTCCATTGTTTTGCCCCACCTCCAGATCCCCATTGTAACATTCATGCCATCATGGCAATGTAATCCCTGGTAGTCTACTGGTTCCCCCACCCCTGATCCCCATAAATTTGATGCCATTATGGCACTTGAGTGTGTCCAGGGTTTCCAACCATCCCCATCATGCTGTTCTGTGCCTTAGAATATTATTACCTGATTACCTAGGTTTGGTGTATACTCCTGTACCAGTACCGATAGTGGTAGTATGGCATTGTACAGTGTGTATTCCCCCCAGTCCCCATAGTAACTAGTGCTGGTATGACACTTTTAAACTTTCGCTCTGGTGTCTGGTGGTTCCCATCAACCTAGATGCTCGTTTCAATGTTGGTGCCATTATGGAATTTTTACAGTGAGTCTTTGTGTCTAGTGGTCATCCTCCACCCTCCACCATATTCATGTTTGGTGGTTGAACATGGTCTTATGGCCGTGTTTGCTACTGCAAAGTGGTGGGAGCGGCTTATTGATTTACATGACCAGGTGCTTTCTTGACTCATTCACAGATGTAGATGACTTCCTGGGGGTGGTTCTGAGTGAGATCACATTGCTAATTAGCATATGCCTCATCCCCAGAATGCCTCATTAGCATTCAGCATGGCCATGGGACAAACCCTTCATGGTGCTGCATGTCTTAATGTTGGAGGACCACACAGCATCATGTAAGAGTGCTTGCTGAATACAAAAAAGGTATCATGGCCATGTACACAGTGTGGAACATTAATGAACATGTCCCCATGTGTTGCACTAGGAGATCACACAGCTGGTATAATTGCCCAAATACATAATAAAATCTGTAGGTCTTGAACATAATCTGGAGGAATGATTAACAATGCAAAGCAAAAAACAGTTGCTTAGAGTTTTACAGCTACTTTAATGGTAATTTTCCAAATATGTTTCCAAATATGACTGTGCTTTAAGAAGGCTACTTTGGTGAAATGCATTTTTCTTCTTTGTTTTGCAGTTTCTAGTAGCATAGTTATCCTACCTTATTAGATCAGAAATACATCTGGGTATTCAAGCATGACAACTTACAACAGAAAGGGCAGGGCACATGGAACTAATCAAAGATGGCCAACAAAGCCCTACTCCTGTACCAACCATGACAAAAAAATAAATAAATAAACTACAGTATCTGAATTTGACAGAGGAGGACAAGAGACCACAGAATGTTTTGCTTTTAGGAATATGATTCTTTCAGCATCTGTAAAAAATTCTACTTATCCCTACAGAATTTATCACTAACTGCAACAGTTTAAATAATTTAGTATGGTTTGTTCTATAGTTTTATTTGTAAAACACTGCAGCCAAAAGTTTCATGAGAATGAAAGTTGTCTTACATTTTCTGTAGTTTAGAAAAACATGTCCTCATTGAAATCCTCTCAATTAGAGCTTTAGGGTACAAAAATGTTGCCGTTTGTTTTCACTGGCACAGGTCCAGCTTTGACCATTTAAGGTGTGCATAAGTGAGTTATGAGTTATCAGCAGATGTCTTTTGAGTGTTTATTGGCAATGGCAGACAGTAGCTTTTAGAATGTACATAAGAATGAACCCAGCAACATTTAAGAGACCACTGATTTCTCTAGCTGAGTTTATACAATATGTTACATGTTTATAAAAGACAGAGTAGTATGTTATTAAGTTAACATCAGAAAAGATCAAGATAAGAGTTCATTTTGAACCCCTGACAGTGTTGGGTTGCATTAAGTATTAGTTTTGTATAAATATTTTAAATGCACCACATACCATTAAGGAGAGGGACCACATTATGGAAGATGTGTTATACCACACTTACTTGAAAGAAATGCAGTACTGAATTGTCAAGTAAAGAAGGGTGTAACTCAGGACAAGAGATCATATTTATACAAACAGGGCAGTGCAGATCTGATATGAAAACTGGTAAGGTGGTGAAGCATGCCATGCCTTCCTTAAACCAGTGCCACCTACAAGCATGCAGCTTAGTTTGTATAACACAGCTGCAAGGAAAAGGGGCAGGTATTTAGTCAGTACTGGAAACGTCTGTCCTCAAACCATACAACCTACATGGAGTGGAGTTACTAATCTGTAGGGACCACAGTGCCTCCTCATCTGCCATTATATGGCTGTATCCACCTCTGTGCAGTACCTTCTATCAATAAATAAATGTAATGTCTATGTGGCATAGTAAGAAAAATAAACAAACCACTTAAATCAGCCTCCACATGACAGAGCTCAACAATCCAAGCACCAGGCTTGTAGAATAATAATACAATGTTGTTTATTATAAAATCACTTAAAAACGTCAAGCGCTTTCATCCCTGCACACATTTATAATGGGACATCATCAGAACAAACATTTTATCAAACACACTTCCTTTTATACTATACTCATGAATTCATTAATTACCAATTAAAGTGTCCTGTGATTTACTTAGTGTAACATACTGACATTTAAACATAAAAAACTTTGTTGCATATTTCACAAGAGTGCCAATACATTCCAAAATGTTTTAAAATATTATAAATATACATTATTAAAAAAGATGACACGTTTATTAACATTTGATTAGTAAAGATAAAAATTGAATTAATTTTCATGAGCAAATAATTTTAGAGTTTGGATTTGTGGATGTAAAAAATGTTAATAAACTAGAAAATATGCAACAAAGATTTTTATGTTTAAGTGTTATCTTTTACGAGAGATGCTATCCCAAGGTTCCCAGTACCAGATGTGGTGTTTGTGCTGTTCTGATAAATGCTCAAGAAGAAAAGAATGTGATTTTCCCAGTATCTTGGCCAACAGCTTCTTCCCATTAAGTCAGTGCATGCAGTTTCATGCATGTCATGTTATGATGGTCATCATAAAGCATGCCACAATTCACTACCGGTATTAGGTAATCTATGTGTAAATCGCTCTTCAGATAGAAAAATACGAAATAGAGATGATTGTTCAGCTTTATCTTCTTTTAGTTGAAGCAGGGATGTTTTTAATTCTTTATTTTTCCTGGATATATAGAATTATTTCATCATGGCAGACGCTAAAAGAGTGCTTAGTAAATATGGAATGGCAAGGCTGTAAACAACCATTTGCCACCAGATTTTTCAGATATGCATATGTTTGGGCAGAATAGCAGTAGATTAGAGATTTGTAGATGAGGTTTGCCATGCTCTCACATTCTGAGGTGTTTTTATGGTATGAAGTAACACAGATGAGGTTTGCCATGCTCTCACAATCTGAGGTGTTTTCATGGTATGAAGTAACATAGATGAGGTTCACCATGCTATCACATTCTGAGGTGTTTTCATGGTATGAAGTAACATATATGTGGTTTGCCATGCTGTCACATCCTGAGGTGCTTTTGTGGTATGAGGTAACATAGATGAGGTTTGCCATGCTCTCACATTCTGAGGTGTTTTCATGGTATGAGGTAACATAGATGAGGTTTGCCATGCTCCCCCATTCTGAGGTGTTTTCGTGGTATGAGATAACATAGATGAGGTTTGCTATGCTTTCATATTCTGAGGTGTTTTCATGGTATGAGGTAACATAGTACTACGAGGCATAAGAGCAGTGTAATCACAGAATGATAACGCCACAGAAGGGCAAATCCTTTGAATGAATTTAATACCTGTAATGCACTAAATGAACTATAATTGTACAAGAGAAGAACTTTTAACAGTTGTGTTAAAATGTCAGTGCGAATTAAAAAAAAAAAGATAAAATTTTTAAAAATGACAGAAATAAATTACAATACTGAAGAAACAAGTAAAAAAAGTGTCCAAGATGAGGCAGAAAGTGTTTAAGATATGAAAATGCAAGCTAGTCTGGCCCTGGGGCACACAAGGGTAAAGCCTTTACTGTGCCCCAGTGGACGCACAGGTGCTGGAGCAACTGGATGGAGGGGGTGGGAGTGAGTATCTGACTCAGGCTATCCCATCCTTGAGGGAGGGGGGGTAACATAACCTTACTGCAATAACAGCTTTAGGAGAAGGGAGGGTCCAAGCTGCAAGTTGTATATACCACTTGATTGGAAGAGGTGCAACAGTGGAAACATGGATTAACATCCTAAAGACAGCAACTGCAGAGGTCACAAGGCTGCCACAGGGTGTGTGTGGCAGGGGGGAGGGTTAGGATACACTCCCTGACAGAAATACAATGCTTTTCAGTGGCCCCGGATGTGGGTCAGGATGAACCCAGGAGAGGCTGCATTGAATCCAGTAGACTCGGTAAATGAGCAATGGAACTGGTAGCAAATGATGGTCAGCTGTGGAGAAGGAAAGCAAACAGAAAAAGGAAAACAAAGTAGATACTAGCTAAAAATAAAATGCATAAAGTCAGCATAATATTTCAAGGTTTAATTCAGACAAAAAAGAAATGAATAAAATGAAATAAATACATACTATAAAAGTTGTGTAAATTAAGGTAGCTACAACAAACACAATATTTTTCCACAGACTTTTCTACTTTAGGTTGCATAGGAACAAAACTCTTTAATTCAGACTTACAATGTTAACCATAGTAGGGCTCTTGTAATGGTCATCTGTTAAATCATTTCCAGCTGATCTAAAAATATTACAGTGGCAGCATTCAGCGAACTTTCATAATCTGAATGAACAATGGCAGAATTATTTCACTGTTATGAATATTCACTACATTATAGAACATTTGTTTTCTGGAACCAACTTGGCACAAAATGATCCTACACTTGCAGATCTGCTTGTGGTCTTGGCTCTGCCTGAAATTAAGAAAACATAATTATAGTTTTAACATAAGCTCAACAAATTCTTTCTCTCCAAGTACCCTGTATCAATATTTAACTTTCATATATCTGCTATATGTCTTGAAGCTTTACATCAAGTATTGCTGAAGTTAAACACCTATAGCTTTTCAGTGGTCATTTGGAGTCCAGCCACAACTAACCTGTACTGTCAGAAATTACGTGGCTTTGCATAAATTTACACTGTCTAAAGTTTCCTTTCACAGTACTATTCTAATGTGATGTGGTTAAAATGCAGCAAAATTCCCACTACTAACATAATAATTTAAGTAAAATGTATTGAAACAAGTTTCATTTGTAAGCTATTACTGAATATAATTTAATTAATAATTCTGCAGTAATAAACTTAATTTTATTCACCCTGTAGCTGTTTATTTTATAAGTATACTGGTGAAAGAAATAATTTGTTGCAAGTACATTTCTAAATAGAGCAGATTCCACTAATAATGTTTAGAGGGTAATAAATGTGTTAACATTACGGAATAGTTGCAAATAACAGTGCAACAATAAAAGTATGTGAGTATTCATATTAAGTGTTTGCTGACAAAAAGACTGGTTTCAACAATACATGTTCACAATGTTAAAAACAGAAAAACAACGTGAACAATAATTAATCGGCATGTGAAGTAGTTTACTGAAGTGATATGGCCCTGAAAAAAATAAATTAAATGTGCATTTCAACCTGAGAGACACTGCAGAGAGAAGTGTTGCCATATATTATTATATAAACAATTAAAACTTTGTAACTAATATTCCTTTATTGTTGCTAGGAACTAGCAACAATAAAGAATGAAAGCGGAGTCACAACAGTTCGCCATCAGTGTTTTTTTTCTCCATTCATAATTTTTATTACAAAGTATTCTACTTTGCTTTACAGTTTTAGTACGGTTTTTCGTTTATATATTATTATATGTACATGTTTTCCTCGATATGTGTTTTTTTTATTATTTTAATTATCTGAGCTGTCCTACAGCTACAGAGGTAGCAGTCAGGAAGCTCTTATAATCAGTGTGCCCTAGCTCAAATCCTTGCTCATAAATGTATAAATATTTGAAGGCCATTGAGTTTAATGACCTTGCCTTGCCAGTACTCTCCCTGAGCCTGCACTTTGTTTCTCCAGGAGGTCCATACCAGTCAGTTTCAGAGTAAATTTGTGGATAACCACCCAGTCACCTAGTTTATGTTTAAAGGACAGTGAGCTCCATTGTTTAGCATGCAGGGAGAGTTTATTGCTATTTTGGAGGCTCTGTGTTATAAGATGTCACATCACTGTGCCTTATTTATCTCTACTACTGATAGGACATATTGGATTTGCACGGAAACAGGCCATGGCTGCAGTACACTGTCTTTGAGAGGCTATTATCTCTGCATCGTTTATTGCAGGGTACCAAATAAATCATGTATTATAACCATACAATGCAGATTGTAATGCTCATGTTCACAAACAACACTGAAATGTTTTCAGGCCGAAGCCAAGAAAACAATGCTAGTTCCTTTAGAAAATTTAATACAGCGCATAATAGCCTTCAATGAACATAAATTACAAAACACACCCACTCATATAAATACTACAATCAATTAAACAATCATATTAAATTAATCAATTATATTTAAAAGAAATTTTAAAGGTAACATACATTATTCAATACCATGTATATAAAAAACTGGTTACATTTGAGAAGCTACAACAAACTTTTCCAATTCATTTCTAAATTTAAACCATTAGGTGACATAGTATTATATTTCAATATATAAATAGCTTCCTTATACAATAAAACATTTTTTATTAATCTATTTTTAACCAATACTTTTTCAAGAACACAACATTCAAATACATCTACACTACCACTATGAACTTCTATAAAGTGAGAAGCAATTGGACTTTCTAACACACCTCTTTTTATATCCCTAACATGTTCTTGCATTCTCGTTTTAAATTTTCTTTTTGTCTCTCCTATATAATAAAGTTTACATGGACATCTAATACAATAAATTATACCTACAGAATTGCAAGAAAAAACATTATTTGGTTTATAAGTAATGTCGTTAATTTTATCAAAATATGGCTTTACATATTTACATATACTACATCGATTACAGGCAAAAGTACCATATGTCTGTATATTATGATAAACTTGACTATTAGGGGAAATATAATAAGCCTTAATTAATTTATCTGATAAATTTTGACCTCTCTTAAAGGCTATTTTAGGAATATTAGGAAAAAGTTTACAAAGATTTCTATCAGATACCAAAAATTTCCAAAAATACTTAATAATATTCCAAATTTTATTACTAAATATATTGTAAGTGGTAACAAAATAAACATCCTTAATTTCTTGATCGGAAACTTTTAAACTATTATTTTTTATGTTAATACTCCCAATATTATTGACATATGGTAAAAAATTATAATCTTCTTTATTCTTATTATTTCCTAATTGATAAACATTATTATTATTATTATTATTGTCTAATAATTTATTAATGGATATATTCAATAACTCCATACTATAACCTCTCTTTGAAAACATAGTAATACAATCATAAATATTTTTTTCTAGATCTGTTTCATTATTGCATAGTCTAGATAATCTAATAATTTCTCCATATGGTAAAGACAACAATGTATGTGAAGGATGACAACTAGTTCCATAAAGGAATTGATTTCCATCAGAAAATTTGCGATACACTGTTGTCTGAATCTTTTTACCTACTTCTCCCTGTAATGAAATATCCAAATAATGGATTTTATTCCCAAATTGTAAACCATCAAAATGTAAATTGAATCTATTATTATTTAAATCTGAAAAAAATTCATAAACATGTTCAAAACTTCCACTACAAAGAAAAACAAGATCATCTATGTAGCGATAGTAGAAAAGTACACAATTTTTAAAGAATTCATTAGTATATACATATTCTAATTCATATTTGGCCATAAATAAGATGCCCCCATAGCTGTTCCTTTAATCTGATGGTAAACAATTTCATTAAAACTAAAGAAATTATTTGAAAGAAAAAAAGAGGTTAAATCCATAATGAAATGAGTAGTAGGACTATCCCCTAGAAAATAGTGTAAAGCCTGTAAACCATCTAAATGTTTAATATTTGTATATAGACTGACAACGTCAATACTTATCCAAAACATACTGTCTGTCCAAATAACTTCACTAATCTTATCAATAAAGTCAAAAGAGTCTCGAATATAAGACTCTAATTTTTGTACATGTGGTAGCAGATGATTATGTATAACAATGCCTATATTCCGACAAAAGTAATTGCTAGCTGAAACAATAGTTATCATATTTTTGTGCAATTTTGGAAGGCAATAGAAAGTGGCCAAATTACAATCTTCTATACAAAATTTTCTATCAAGATCTTGTTTAGAAAAATATCCTAACCTAACACCTTTATTTAATAAATGTGTGTATTCTTTCATTGCATTAAGATAACTATCAAGGTTACTAACTTCATAGGTTAAAGAATCATTAAGATGTGACATACACATATCAAGATATTGCCTATGATTAAGTAGTACCACTTTATTGCTTTTATCAGATTTTTTAATAACTATATCATGTCTATCAACAAGGTTTTTCAAAGCATTCCATTCATTTTTTGTCATATTATATTTCTGATATTTTTTATTTATTGAATTCATAATTTCCTGAATGGAAAAATGCACAATTTCAGAAAATTGAATAATAGTGGAATTATTATAAGAAGGAATAAATTTACTGTGAAAATCAATACCATCAATATTAAGTAAAGAATACGCCTGTGAATATGTAAATAATGATAAATCATCTGACAAACGAGAATAATAGCTATCTATACTAGTATCACTGTCATCATTTCCTTCATATAATTCAACTTTATCTATTGGAAATACTTTATCATGAGAAAAATGACATTTCAAATGAAGTTTTCTAATGAATTTAAAAATATCTTGTTTAAGTAAATAATGTCGAGGTATGACAGTAGGGACAAATTTTAGCCCTAAATTAAGTACAGACATTTCATCATTGGATAAATCACAACCAGAAATATTAACTACATTAGAGATGGTAGAATCGGAATTACTAAAATGAATTCCATCTACCCCTCTTGTATACTTGTTTAAATTGTCCTTCACCCGATGAAGAACCCGTTTCAAAACCTTTCTTTTTATTTCCTCTCTTGGAATTATTGCTTTCATTCCGAAAGCGTTGCTGATGAGCTGCTGGATCTATAGCAGCTGGAAGAGGAGGAAAATCATTGTAGTCAACTTCTGAATCTGTAGTTTGCCCATAACTTTCAGAAGATGCAAATGAAACTGAAAGTTGTTTTTTATTTGATTTTTTCTGTTTAGTTAAAGGGCCAAAAAAAAATTTGCGTTTTCAAAGAAATGCACGACCATTATCATAGTCTTTAATGTCCCTTTTAATTTTTGTTGATTTGTACTGTATTTGTTCATTTTCATATTTATTCAAATTTTCTTTTAAACCAACAAAAATATCATTAACCTTGGCAGAACTGATATCTGATAGTAACCTAGAATGAAAAGAATGCAATTGCTTTTGTAATTTTTGCAAAAGTAGTTGTTCTCTGTCCACAAGTATCTTTACCCATTCCATTGCGCAATATTGAGCTGCCGTAAGCCAGCGGTCTTTAAATATTAAATCATCTTTATCAGCATTGTCAAATGGTGTTGCTGGGCTTTTAAAAGCTCTTAAACTCCGTGGGGAAATGTCAAGTTCTACATATCTGTTAAGACCCAGTAAATTGAAATGACAGCGTGTCTCACGGAATAATAGTTTTTCAAATTCCTTTATTGTATCTTGTATCTCCTGTGAAAACATAGCAGCATTGGTATGCCCTCCCAATGAACCGAAAGGATTAATAAATTTCTGTTGCCTTTCGTAAATCAAATTTGATATATAATCTGAGGTTACATTACCGCTAGGTCTTAAAGTCTCTCCTGAATTTATTTGCTGACAATTAATAGAAGCTGACATGGATTTATTACATTGTATAACTTCAGAGACAACCGGAAAACCTGGAACTTCCATATGTGTTTTCGTTCTGTTAGTAACCTCAGATATTCCAGGAAACAAAACTTATTCATAGGAACTTTCGGTCTAACTGTCAGGAAGGAGCTGGAATGGATCCCACAGAGCAACCATTTATTTCCGAAACAAATGGAACATTTATTGTACCTTCATTAATATCACTGGTATCCGAAATAAAGCCATCAACTGGAGAATTAAAGTTCTCTCTAAAGACTCTCGGAGTGTTCAATAAAGAACTAGTATCCATATTGTCAAAATCACAAACAACACTGAAATGTATTCAGGCCGAAGCCAAGAAAACAACGCTAGTTCCTTTAGAAAATTTAATACAGCTTATAATAGCCTTCAATGAACATAAATTACAAAACACACCCACTCATATAAATACTACAATCAATTAAACAATCATATTAAATTAATCAATTATATTTAAAAGAAATTTTAAAGGTAACATACATTATTCAATACCATGTATATAAAAAACTGGTTACATTTGAGAAGCTACAACAAACTTTTCCAATTCATTTCTAAATTTAAACCATTAGGTGACATAGTATTATATTTCAATATATAAATAGCTTCCTTATACAATAAAAAATTTTTTATTAATCTATCGTCACCTTTTTTAACCAATACTTTTTCAAGAACACAACATTCAAATACATCTACACTACCACTATGAACTTCTATAAAGTGAGAAGCAATTGGACTTTCTAACACACCTCTTTTTATATCCCTAACATGTTCTTGCATTCTCGTTTTAAATTTTCTTTTTGTCTCCCCTATATAATAAAGTTTACATGGACATCTAATACAATAAATTATACCTACAGAATTGCAAGAAAAAACATTATTTGGTTTATAAGTAATGTCGTTAATTTTATCAAAATATGGCTTTACATATTTACATATACTACATCGATTACAGGCAAAAGTACCATATGTCTGTATATTATGATAAACTTGACTATTAGGGGAAATATAATAAGCCTTAATTAATTTATCTGATAAATTTTGACCTCTCTTAAAGGCTATTTTAGGAATATTAGGAAAAAGTTTACCTGCTGTGTTAAAGGATAGTTAGCTATACTATTTTTACCAGGTTTACATAAAATAATAATGAACTGTGCCCAGTTTCTGATCTTTTCCAGACAAGACACGAGGGCTTGCTTAACATATCATAGATACAAAAAAAAAAACAAAAAGCAAACTGAAAAAACAACAATCTGAGCAAAAGGATTACCAATGTATTACAACAAAATACAAAAAGCATAATCTGGTACCTTGGCCATTCGCCTTCAATGGATACAGCCACTACAAATTCACTCAACTTATACAAAACAACCCCCCGTTGATTGATCCATGATTAACATGAATTAAATCCTTAAAGTGCACAGTGCCATAATAAAAAATTCTTCAACATGTTAAAGGCATTTCAAAACCTTATAAATGCAACCAAAGAAATAAAAATACAATAAATATAAAAGATACATATTTAGTTATTGACATAGTGTATTTAAATACAAATTTAATTTAATTTCAATTCACTTCCAAATTGAGAGCCCTAGGGTACAGAGTCCTAAAATTCAAGATACAATTTCAAAATAAGTAAATGTCAAACAAAGGGATGTGACTTTAATTCAAAATTGGATAAAAATGAAGCAGTATTTTTAGTATGGAACACAAATGTCAATATGTCATCACCCAGAATGATACCACAGTACAAGGACAAAATTATTGACTTCAACAATTGGTTAAGCTTCTGGTGTCATTCTAAGGAGATCCAGTATCTGTCTGCCTGGGATGACATGATCGACAAACATAATGCCTTGCCAGAGATGGCCTGCACCTGTCGCCCTTAGGATTCCGGATACTGGCTAAGGCTCTTGCCACCCCTATAGTGCCTTTTTTAGGCAAGATTCAAATGACAAATTCACCACCGTAACAGGTACAAGCAAGCAAAATCTGAGGGTAATGCTACTTAATCCTAGAAGTCTAAACCTCAAAATGCACTCACTCGAGGCACTCCTTAAAATGGAGAACATCGACATCTGTGCAGTAAAAGAGACCTGGTTCAAGGCTCCAGAGAGCACCCCTGCATTACCAGGCTATAATTCATACCACACCTTTCGGCCACCTAACCTGGACTGAAGCAATAAAGGCGGAGGCGTGTCCATACTCATTAAGGATATCCACACCTCCAGGCTAGTTGCTTAGCATAATGCATCCGAGATTATCCAAGTGCAACTAACTCTGGGCAAGACTGAAATCCAAATTGTAGCTTGCTACAGATCCCCCACAATGCCCCAGGATTCCCACTCCTCATTTCTTGATACACTGGAAAATATTAGGGTGCAACCTAACACCCTAATAACGGGCGATTTCAACTACCCCACCATTAACTGGGAAAACTACTCATGTACCGACTCTCATGATCAACATTTTCTGGAATTCATAAATTCCAACACCTTGGATCAACGTATCCACACCCCCACTAGGGGCAGCAATATCCTAGACCTGGTCATTACCAACATGGGCAACTGGTGTTCCACATCAGAGGTCAATTCCTCGTTGGTCAGATCCGACCACAAGCAAATCACCCTAGACATCAACATCACAGCCCCACCCCCACCCCCATTAGGGAAACCACCATAAAAAATGTCGCCAAAGCCAACTTCACACTTATCAAGACAGAAGTGGCAAACTTCATGACACCAGTGCTGATGGACAATAGAGGTACGACTGCTGAATCCTATATAATTGCACTTTATACGCACTTACATGAGTGCATGGATCGTGCATTTCCTAACAGAACCAAGATGTTATCCTCCAAAAAAAGGATGCCAATCTGGTGGTCCCCTGCCATGAACAAACTCTACAACAGAAGAAAGAAACTGGTGCAAAAAAGAGTAAAATCCTATGACTGGAGGAACTCTGTGGTCAGCCTCAGTAAGAAGCTGAGATTCCTCATAAAATCCTCCAAAGCTACTTACAAAAACAAAA
This sequence comes from Protopterus annectens, assembly GCF_019279795.1. Classification (NCBI taxonomy): domain Eukaryota; kingdom Metazoa; phylum Chordata; order Ceratodontiformes; family Protopteridae; genus Protopterus; species Protopterus annectens. Next base: position 1,229,712,098 of record NC_056739.1, read on the forward strand.
TCGCCACTGATTCTAAAGACAACCACAAAGCATTCTATAGCTATGTCAAGAATCTCAATGGCAGCACTCACATCTGCTCTGAGTTACAACACAATGACACTAAATATACAGAACCAGCTGATATAGCCAACATCCTAGCAGATAGGTTCAGTGCTAACATTACCCCTCTCTCATCCCCTAAAGGGCCCATCTCTATACCAGAAGAATGCAAAGTTCCTGTAATCATGGCTACACAGGTAAAAGACACACTCTCCAAAGCCAAGAACACAGCATCCATGGGACCTGACAACATCCCAGGCTGCGTTCTACATGAACTACAGAATGAACTGGCACCCCATCTAAGTACCATGTTCAATCATAGCCTCACCTCAGGCTTTGTGCCCATTGAATGACGCACAGCAACAGTTATCCCACTCCACAAAGGGGGAGCCACCAAGGACCCCGGGAACTACTGCCCCATTAGCCTGATGAGCCTGGTCTGCAAGGCTATGGAATGTATCATCATGGAACTTATAAACAATGACATTGGTAATTTCCAAACTCTGGATCCTACCCAGTTCAGGTTTGTAAAAGGCAGATTATGTCTCCTAAACCTGATAGACTTCTTTGAAGTGGTCACCAAAGCCGTAGATAAGGGTAAGGTGGTTCACACAGCCTATCTAGATCTCGCCAAGGCTTTTGATACCATCCCCCACTCTGGAATTATAGGTAAACTCACTAAATTAGGTATAAATCCCTATGTCACAAGATGGGTTGCCAACTGGCTCACTGATAGAACCCACATTGTGAAAGCAGCAGACTCTAAATCCAGCTTCAGTCCAGTGACAAGTGGAGTACCACAGGGTTTGGTCCTAGATCCACTTCTGTTTGCTATATACTTCTCTGAAGTACAGGCTAACAAAGAAGGTCTTTGGCTAACAAAGTTTGCAGATGACTGCAAACTACGAGCCATAATCAAAACTCCTAACGATGTGGACATCCTACAAAAGGGCCTCACTGAGACAGATGCCTGGTGTCAAAGCCATGGCCTCAAGCTCAATGCCAAAAAGTGCATTGTCATCCCTTTTGGTACAAACTCTGTACCCATGAACTACCACATAGGCGGTAGTCTACTTAACACCAAAAGTGTGATAAGAGACCTTAGAACACAGGTGGACAGTAGTCTCTCCTTTGATAATCACATCGCCACAGTAGTCAGGAAATCCTTCTACATGGCACACCTCATCACAAAAGGTTTCTCATTCAGGAAAAAAGAGGTCATTGGTTCCCTCTACTCATCACTCATTAGACCCATTATAGAGTACAACGTCCCATTTGGTATGTACCTCACAAGACATCTACAACAACTGGAAAGGCCACAGAAATACCTCACAAAGAGGATTACCGGCCTCAAACAGATGCCCTACGCAGGCCATCTCAAAAAACTCCAGCTTTACTCTGTCGCATATCACCTGCTCAGAGGCAATCTCTGCCTAACATACAAAGTTATGTCAAATCCAGATCTGTTGGACATGCTCCACTTAAAGAAATCCCAATCCCTCTGAGCTACACACTCTAGAGACCTAAACCTTGTCACTACAATAAACAGAACATGCTGGAGGGATAGATTCCTGTCCCAGAGACTTTCCATACTCTGGAACAAACTACCTATCTATATCAAACAAAGTTCCTCATTAGCACTCTTCAAGAAAAATCTTGATGATTGGATGGGAGATAGGAAATTCACCCCAGGGATCACTTCTGTGGCTCTGTTTCACAGGGGCACAGGAAAATAATTTTCTTGGATGGCAAAAGCCAGGGTACCATTTGGCTAGGCTTATATAGGCCCTAGGACCAATAGCCTAGTACCTACCTATGAGCCTATAAATGCATTTAGTAACAGTAATAACATGCATTTAAAATTATATGCGTTTTTGTACTTTTCCCTTTAATAAATTGGTCTGTTAAGCGTATACATTTTACAAAATAAGTAAAGTATTAGCGAAGTAATGGTGGTACATTCCAAGTGGGGACAAACATTTCTAAAGCAGTACAGCTGCCTTTTTTAATGAGTGAAGTCAGGGCTTACATGTATTTGGCTATGCTACTTCATCAGGTTAACTGTGATGATAGTGTGTACAGTTTTAGCCATGTATATATGTATCTGTTGGTATGTAATACAGCTCTGTGCCTTTAAGAACTATATGATCCCATGATGACTTGAGTCTTGTGTGCTATTGTTCTGTTAGATATAGAAGATAAAATTAATTGCCTTTCTGCTACTCTGCCATTTTGTGTTATTAAAGCTGTAGTTTTACTTCGAATGCTGGTGTCTAATTTACCTGTGAAAAATAATGACTGTAGTAAAGAGAAAAAAAAAATGAAAGGTATACACAGTTTTTGAGGAAGCAGTAGGTGAAATGACTGAAGAAAAGACATGAGTAATCTTATCAGGTTAACTAGAAGTCAGCAGTACGTGAGGCTGGAAAAACACTGGCATGTGAACTGATGCAGTATGAGCAGAGAAAGGGTTACTTGAGCTTTCTTACACACACATCTGCAGTACTGTCTGCAATTAGACAGAGTCAGGGGGTGTTCAGAGGTGGGCAACAAAACTGGGGCACAGTCTGTGATGGAACTCATATCAAGAGAAACTACTACAAACAATATGGCTTGTAGGGGCATGGTATAAACTTCTGGGTTCCTTGATGGAATCCTTGGACCCAAATATATACTGTACTTTTAGAAATCAAGGGAGAGAGATGGAAATGCGTTTAAGCAGATATCTGAGGGTATAAAGTGGCAGGGTGAGGACAAATACAAGGAAACAAGGAAATATTATTTCACAGAAAGAAAAGAAAAGAAGAGAGATTTATGAGTGGAATACCTTCCGGAAGTGGAATTTAGGACAAAAATAGTACATTAATTCAAGAATGCATGGACATGCATTAGAAAAGTCTTAATATGGGGGAAGATGAGGGAATGGGCTTCCCCCGTCTGAGCAGATTGGTTAAGAGGTTGAAGTCTTTGTTTTGGAAAACCTACATCCTTCAGCAGTCCTGAGTTTGATTCCCACAACTTCCATTTGCTTAGTGTTTGTCTCTAACCAAGTCAGTTAACCAGACCATACCTAAGAAAAACTTATCACAATAAAGCAGGACAAAGCATAAAATAATGTGTGGGGTGGGGGCCGGATTTTAAATATTGCTCTTATAAACTTTGAAAGTTTCTAGAATAACAGATTTTGTGCTGGCATTCATGTTCTGAAAAATAAAGTCTGAAACTCAAATGTATGTTATCATTTAGTCGCTTCAGTAGTTAGTGATTTGCCAGAAAAAAACACAAATGTTTTGAGGAACAGACCAAAAATATGAGGCAAAAATCTTGACATTCTGCATAAATCTTGATAGTTGTTAGGTATGAACCAGATATTGTTCCTAAATTCCTCTGAAAAAGGAATGTACACACAGTGGGCTTATCAGGATAACAAATGTAATTTATTTATTTATTCCTTTATTTATGGGCTGTTGGTTAAATAAGAGTTACTTCTTATCTGATAGTGTTAAGAAAGGTGCAGATTAGGTGGGCCAGATGTTCATCTCTGTCAAAATCTACTTTTCTTTAAGTATGACTATATCTGTAAGTAAAGTGGAATCACTTTGAGCAATATTTATTTATTGACTGGGAATGTCTGACTAGGTTCCACAGAGCCTGTTTTCAGCAGAGGCCTGGGGAGAAATGCTCCAGATGCATGTCTTTGGAATGTGGGAGGAAACCCACACGAACACAGGGAGAACATGCAAACTCCACACAGAAGGCACCCCAGCCGAGAATTGAACCAGAGAACCTCTTGCTGTGAGGCAACAACGTTAACCACTGCACCACTGTGCTGCCCAATTAATTTTTCAGTTATGAGGCAATAAATGGTACCAGTATGCTGTTTTCTAGTGTTCAGTATAACTCTTAAGACAATTCCTAGGAGCGCACAGTTTACTAGCTATCTGATTATTGAAATCAAACCCAGGTACTGCTTTTACTCTCCTACAAATCAAAGTTCTGTGCGTATGGACTCTACTTTTTCAGCTAAGGTCAAGGAAGAACAAAGATCAAGAAAAAAACATGAATCTGAGGTAACATAAGTGAATGGCAACAAAATGTCACAGACATAACAACGTTTGTCCGCTGTGTGTGTTGATGACGACTGGTGAAAACAGGCAGAGTGATGCCTGGTGTAGAATACACAGAAGGACCGGGAGAAGGATAACAAGTTGTAGCACTGAAAGTTCTAATGCTAAGTAAATGAGCAACAAAAAAGGCATTTCTTCACATGTTAAGATTATGACAACTGACAGATGGAAAATATTAAGAAAAGGGAGAAGAATGGATAAAGTTAACCGAAGTCTAAAGTTTTAAAAGGAAAGCAAGGTCCTGGGAACAGAAAAAATTGTGGTTGTACAGAAGACAAAGGTGGAGTAGAACATAATCTATTCCATGTGAGGTAAAGTTATTCAGCGGAATGGTTAGATGGGTTAACAATGAAGATGATAAGTATACATAAGGGTAAAGAGATTAAAATATGCAACAGTGCTTGACACAATGCATTGTAACAGGCATTATTTAAATATAAGGAGGCTAAGTTATGCAATAAGCACAGGTTTAATTTAAATGACTATAGAAATGGCATATGCAAGGAGTTGTCACGCATCGCCTGAGTTTTTTATTTACATGTATTCCATACTTAAAGTAGTCATGACAGCTGATTTTACATGTATGTTTCAGAGCAGCCAGGTAGCCAGAGAAATCTTGACTGGAAAAAAAAAATACTTGTAAGATTTCCAATAAGGAAAAGTTTTCCACTGGGGAATTTCTTTATAGTGGCGATCAGCTTGGATCTCTGACAGATGCACATTTATTTTCCTTTTCATACAGATTTAGGCAGGAAGGACACACTTCATCAAGAAATGCTTTCAAGCATATTCTGGCAAGACACACACTTGATGATGATTGTACAGAATTCACTGGCTGGCCATTAAAGCTCCCTTGTCATGATCATTTGTATCTCCATGCTCAATCTGTATGACAAAATGCTTTCTTTAACAACAGTGCTGCAGTTTCTGTATTGTGACCCTTTCTTTTAAGTATCAGCACTAATACATAATCTGCAACCTGCTTAGAGGTGGCATGCTATATAAAAGCAACACTGTACTAAAACAGCTGCAAAAGGAAATTACAGCAAGACAGAACAATTATACTTAGAAATGAATTCTGTTGCCACCCAAAAGTTTGCATGCCAATGTACGGTCTACAACTTGTGGGAACGTTATTGTGTTTCAAGTAGTAGCTGTAAAAGCTTCCTGCATTACTGCCCTTGAATGTCAAAGTAATCTGTTTACTAGCAGAATATGGTTCTATCCCTCCTAATCAAATGATATGGCATAATCACAAGTTACCCTAGGGTTAACTTGTAGAGGGTTTTCAAGAGCAGCACTAACCACTATATTTTGGATGAAGACATCTGCCTGTGTTTGTGCGTGTGCATGTACATGTGTGTGTGTGTGTGTGTGTGTGTGTGTGTGTGTGTGTGTGTGTGTGTGTGTGTGTGTGTGTGCGTGCGTGCGTGCATTCACGTGACCGTGCAAATACATGAAATTTTATTTTTTCCTGACTTACTCAGGAAAGGTTGTCAGATTGGTACAGAAGATATCTGTGCTAAACTGGAACGCACTACTTTATGAATATACCACTTCATGACCAGGTGACTACAGAGTACAAAACTAGAAAACAAAACATGGTGGTGAATTACTGAACCTTGACTTCTTCAGGGGCACCTTCACTATGTTCTCCCTTTTGAACCTGAAAAGTCTCCTGTTAAGGAACCCAACAGTTAAACCACCAGTTGCATCTTACTGACAAGTGGTATAGTTGACAAGGTCTTTCAGTAATTTATCCCAAACCATGAAACAAAATGCTCTTAAATCTATACCACTTACAGTTTCAACATTAAAATTTTAAAGAAAATAAGATTCTGCTAATATAATCCATTAAGCGTATTGGTCGTTCATTCCTGCCTTTTACACATATACTTCTTTCTGTGACTATTTTCATTTCCTCCTTTTATGTTTTACCACTTTCTCAAGATTCCCAGACTGATATCATCCTCTATTAAGTTTTGAATTTTGCCACCCAGTTTCTTAGTCTGCAGAAAATTAAACCAAATCTCTTTGCATCCTAGGATTTCTTTCCTCTGCCAAGTCCTTTTTTTGCCTTAATCTATAGCCTGAGACTAAAGATAAAGGAGAGGCTACTGTGTAAATCGCTACAAAACAGAGACTGGTAGATATAAGTAATGAGGATGAAGATGCTTGCCAAGCTGATCACATTTTAAAGACTCTTAAAAGAAGTTGCTGTTTTGTTAAAGTTACCTGTAAAACTGCATTTAATGACCTGGCAGTATGTTGTGTTGTACCAGGGTAATCTGACATTTATTCAAAGGCCAGTAGCCAAAGTGCAATTGCTTAATAAATTTCTTCTCCTACTACTGGATGTTGGATTCCAGCACTGGACTGACTGGTAACATTTCCACTGACTGAGGCAATTTGATACAGGCTGCTGATTGGTCAGGCAAATGAGACCAGGAAATAAAGTTGGGAGAGAGCTATATGAACAATGTGTGATACTCATTATGCAGTACTTAATTATTGTTAAATTCTATCCCAATTGCTGTAATGGAATTTAGAATTAACATTTCTTTTAAAAATATTGTACATGGATGCGTCTGCAGAAATGCATATGTGATTCTGGGCTAGGAAAATTAGGGATGTAACACTAGTAAAATGACATTCCCAGAGTTCACTCCTTACAGTTATAACCTCTGTTGAAGCTAGCAATATATATTTTTTTCAAACTGATCATGCTTATCATCATATATCAGTTTTGTCTGGGGTGCATTTCTTTAATTGCCCTGTTTTGATATATTGAGGCACTTCTTCCTGCATTTTAATTTTTTTTCAAATTTTACATGGTTGCATCATGGAAAGCTGCCCTGATTTATTTATATATTAGGATATGTTGCCATGCATTTATAATAAGGGCAGCTGTGTTTGACAAAAACATAACAGAAGCCCAAACAGTGTGCAGTGTTACCTTACAAACATGATCTAGTTGTCCAGCCTATAACTGTGTTGCATAGCTGTACCTGATTATAAAACAAATCTACCCAACCGATGTGCAAAGGTGTCTAGGCCAATATTTGCAACCATTTGCATGTTGTGAGACTGAACAAGTCCTTTTGCTACACAGTGACCTTGGGTCACCCTTGAAAAGGGTCACATAAGTCCATCAGGCTAGACTAAACAGACAGAACCACCAAACATATAGTTAGTGTGGCATTTTCTGGCAACACACCTGTGTAATATTACTGAGGTGCTTCAGGAAGAATTACTGCACACTTTGTGAGAGAAGTTTTATTACTGCTCTGGTTTGCAATGCTGTGCGTTCACCCACATAGCAGTCATCTTAAATGTTTTGTAAAGTATATTTCTGGACATTGTTGTGCTACAGAGCAGTATGTTTATTAACACTTTTCTCTGATTCAGCCTGTTTGTAAGTTTCTACAGCTGGTACCTATATATATATATATATATATATATATATATATATATATATATATATACTACATATTATATACTGCAATGCAACATCAATGGTTTCACTTCCTTTTCTCCTTATACCCTTCTCTGTATAGAAGCTTTATCCCAGTTATTTTATCTACATAGAAAATTTCTTATTCTGACTTTCCGATTCACAAAAAAGTTGCAATGATTGGATAAAGCAACAAGGTTATTACCCCAGTGCCCTGCACCCTGAAGCTTATTCTGGGAAATGTACACTATGCAACGCTCCAAAGGAGCACCTGCCAGTCTTCACAAAATTGCTTGTGGGGTACACTTCTGTGTAACAACTTTATCTAGTTATCATCGTTCATTCAACAGGCTACAATCACATCTCCCACTTATATACAGCATGCCTCATTGTGAACTCTGGGTCCTTATAGTCAAGATACCCCTTATGTGCAGGTACTTTCATTGTTTTCTGCTGTCACCCACATATGACATAACAAATACAAGGCTGTCCATAACCTTCCAGTTCTCTCTCTCTCTCTCTCGCTCTCTCTACTAGCTGGATCCTTAAAACATTTTAACCCATTTAGTGGTCTCTCTGCATCATGCTACAGAGGTGGTGATCTATAAAAAACAATGACTTTAATGCTCAAGAAATATGCAAAAATATGGTCCTGAGTACTTCAATAACTTACAAAACTCTGCAAGTTGTTATCCCTTGAAGTGACCGTCACTTGATAAGCCAGCACAAAACATTAATAATACTTTTCTGAAGACATTACCACTTCTACCTCTGACCTGCAGAATTAAAACTGCTAATCTCTCAGGACTCCAGGTAAAACGTAAAGCTATGATATCACACAGGGACCAGTTGTGGGTCACTTGCCATAAAACAAAGTCATATAATAACCTCCAGCAATTTTTGAGGCTAGACACCAGGTTTGGTTATTTTTAGTTTCTACCAAAAATTTTTTCCTGAATCAGCAGAAACCATTCTAAATGCTGACCACATACCCACCCTCTCTCACTTTCTCAACTTAACTGTGATGATACTTTTACCTGCTTTGGACATCACTGTGGAAAAACAGTTTAGCAAACTGCCTATAATAAATGGTGATGTACTATTATTTCACCAACTCATGACACATATCTTGGTCTTGCATTTTAAATTATTACCCACTACATGGCAAATAAACTCCTTCTCAGACTTCTACCAATTATCCTCCATTGATTAATTACCACTATAATTCTTGAATGTTGCAGCCTGGTCCATAGTCTCCCTGTTTCAAGTCATGGCCATCTGCCCAAGTAACTGTAGGGGTACTATAACTTGAGAACTGGTCTTTGCGTTGCTTCATATTCTGCCTACAATTACAACTGTATTGCCCTCATGTGAACAGTTAAACAATTCTACAGAAATATTAATGATTTTAGCTCATGCAAAACTCCTTTAGTTACAATAATCATATATATGGTCTACAGTATGATTTTAGACTTGGTCATGGTTCTGATGTCAATGAATTCCTCTGCTTGCAGTTGTGTGCAGCAGGAATATAATTACAGTTCTTAGACTTTTCTAATGTAGGGAAGCCGTGGTGGTGCAGCAGTTAGCATTGCCACCTCACAGCAAGAGGCTCTCTGGTTCGATTCTTGGCTTGGGTGCCTTCTGTGTGGAGTCTGCATGGCATCCTTGTGGTCGTGTGGGTTTCCTCCAGGTGCTCCAGTTTCCTCCCAAAGACATGCTGTAGGTGGATTGGGCACTCTAAACTGACCCGAGGAGTGCGTGTGTGCGTGTGTGTGTGTGTGCCTTCTCTGGAAGGTTGGGCAATGGGCTGGCAGCTCGACACCATAAAACTCCACTGCCAATCATGAGCAGACAGGTGATTCACTGTTGCGACCCCTAACAGGGAAAAAACCAAAAGAAGAAGACTTTTTTAATGTGTTTGATATAGTCAGAGATAAATAGTCAGTAATTGCAATCTTCTGGCATGCCTAAGCTTGCATGGATTATCCTTTAACTGCCTGTAAGTGTCTCACTAGTAATCTTGCAGGTAAGGTGTAATCTCTGACAAGGAATGGTACAATCGCTCATCTACTGCTATCAATCCTGGGTTTTCTACTGGGCTCAGTTCTCAGCCTGTTATTCTTCATCATATCCTTTAACAGCAGTTTGCAGCACTGCAGTGATGCTAGCATGGTTTAATATGGTAACAGATCTACCATCCTCCTCCTCCTCAGAGGTGATACAGCCTCTTTTGTCTCTCTAAACTGTGGGCTACTTTCAAATCCACATAATACTGGCTAAATTCTCTGAACTAGATTCTCACACCTTGAAAATGAAACACACTGTTTTTAATTACAGGAATCCTAAGACTGGCAGTGATGACTGGTCCTGTCTCCAAACACAAAAACCTATTCATAGATCCATATGTCATCTATGGCTGAAGTAGTTTCATAAGATTTTGTGGACTAATCATTGATAAATTGTCAAAGTTTGATAAACGGACTCTGGGAACTACCACCCCAGTAGCCTGACTAGCCTGGTCTGCAAGGCCATGGAACGTATCATCATGGAACTTATAAACAAAGACATTGGTAATCTCCAAACTCTGGACCCTACCCAGTTCGGGTTTGTAAAAGGCAGATTATGTCTCCTAAACCTGATTGACTTCTTTGAAGCAGTCACCAAAGGCATAAATGAGGGTAAGGTGGTTCACACAGCTTATCTAGATCTCGCCAAGGCTTCAACACCATCTCCCACTCTGGAATTATAGATAAGCTCACTAAACTAGGTATAAATCCCTATGTCACAAGATGGGTTGCCAACTGGCTCATGGACAGAACCTACACTGTGAAAGTAGCAGACTCCAAATCTGACTTCAGACCAGTGACAAGTGGAGTACCACAGGATTTAGTCCTGGGTCCTCTCCTGTTTGGTATCTACTTCTCTGAAGTACAGGCTAACACAGGTCTTTGGCTAACAAAGTTTGCAGATGACTGCAAACTAGGAGCCATAATCAAAACTAACGATTTGGACATCCTACAAAAGGGCCTCACTGAGACAGATGCCTGGTGTCAATGCCATGGCCTCAAGCTCAATGCCAAAAAAGTGTATTGTCATCCCCTTTGGTAAAACCTCTGTCCCCATGAACTACCACATAAGTGGTAGTCTACTTAATGCCGAAAGTGTGATAAGAGACCTTGGGACACAGGTGAACAGTAATCTCTCCTTTGATAATCACATCGCCACAGTGGTCAGGAAATCCTTCTACGTGGCTCACCTCATCACAGAAGGTTTCTCATCCAGAAAAAAAGAGGTCATTGTTCCCCTCTGCTCATCATTCATTAGACCCATTATAGAGTACAAGCCCCTTTTGGTATGTACCTCACAAGATATCTACAACAACTGGAAAGGCCACAGAAATACCTCACAAAGAGGATTACTGGCCTCAAACAGATGCCCTATGCAGACCGTCTCAAAAAACTCCAGCTTTACTCTGTTGCACATCGCCTACTCAGAGGCGATCTCTGCCTAACATACAAAGCTATGTCAAACCCAGAGATGTTGGACATGCTCCACTTAAAGAAATCCCAATCCCTCCAAGCTACACACTCTAGGGACCTAAATTTTGTCATCACAATAAACAGAACATGTTGGAGGGATAGATTCCTCTCCCAGAGACTTCCCATACTCTGGAACAGACTACCTATCTATGTCAAACAGAGCTCCTCATTAGCACTCTTCAAGAAAAATCTTGATGATTGGATGGGAAATAGAAAATTCACCCCAGGGATCACTTCTGTGGCTCTGCTCGACAAGGGCACAGGAAAATAATTTTCTTGGGTGGCGAAAGCCAGGGTACCTTTTTGGCTAGGCTTATATAGGCCCTAGGGCTAATAGCCTAATACCTACCTATGAACCTACCTATGAAACATGTTAGTACTGGACTAACATGGACATATCAGAAAGTCTGGTGTCTTTACAGGGCTAGGGCCATTCTTACACCATTTCTCAACTTACTAGTACATTGGTGTGCCTCCCCCCATTTCTACTTGATTCTGTACATGTATCAGCTTAGCTACAGTTTCCCCTTCTTCACAAACTAAAGCAAGGTTCTAATAGGATTACTGGATCTGTTGCGACCCATCATAGTACTGCCCACCACTGTCCTGTGCTGTGCAATCTGCTGTGGCTTGAACTGTACTGACACCTATCCCTAAGTTAACTAAAACTGGGCAATAAAGTACTAAATTACCCAGCAGCCCCTCACCTGCTTGTTAGATGGGATGGCCCAAACTACAGTATTCCACTGGGCAGGCTGACAGGCATCACATATCCATCCTTACAGTCCTGTACTAGACCTGCTGATATAGGCTTTTGTGTACAAGCTGTCAAACTATGGAACAAACTCTCGCTTGCACTGCAGAAAATGTCACCATAACTGTATTCAAAAGCTCATTGAATGACTATCTGCACACTAACAGGACATGTTACACATGAAAACTATCTGTTTGCACAAGTACATTCTAATAAAAAAATGAAATGCAAGTCTATTATCTTATAACAATGCAGAAACTAAAGATTTACATGATCAGTTATTAGATATTTTGGTATTTCTTCTGTTCAATATATATGCATGTCTGCTTCTCTTTTATCTCTAGTTATAATATCTGTAATTGCATTTTGCATGACAAACATTATTCTTATCTGTGTGTAATCTCTATAAATGCCATTTCTGATTACTCTTTTTAAATGAGTTTTATTCTTATTTTACACAAAACATGTTAGTTATGAACTAATTAATAACTGCACTTGATGTCTGCCTGCCTGTGTAACAATCGCTTCTGGAGCTTTTCTTGCCAGTGGCTTCACTTACTTAAACTTGGCACTGCCAGGACAGATATTCCAAGTCACTGTAAGTCAAAGCAGTAAATAAAATAAGAATGGAATTTCAGTGGAAGATTCCGTCTAAGTTCTCAGGCTGTGGGATTGGTTTCTGTCTGGGAACAGAAAACAGGTCATTTATTGTTAAGGGACTGTACTGCTGAAAAAGGCAGCAACTGGCCCATGTCCTGAAATTCAGTTCTTTGTGCTTTACTGAGATAGAATGAAGTAAATGACAGTTATCTGGCTTGCAAATATGATACGGTGGTTATCAGATCTTTCTCCTTTTCAGTAATACTTAGTGTAGCTTACACAGGTGCATGTAATTTGAATTGTGACCACAGAGACAAGTGAGTGACTCAAACAGATTACATAGGCCAGTGATTAACAAACAAAACTGTGTATTATTGGACTGACTGTTACGGTACTGTGGCTGAAATGGAAAAATAGAATAGGTAGCCATTTTTCCACTGTTGACACTTAAATAGGTTCAAAGCTAGGTTCATAGGTAAGTACTAGGCAATCAGCATATACTGTACAAGCTATTGATCAAAAAATTATTCCATTGAAAACCCTACATCTGATCCTACAGTGGCATCATAAAAGATGATAAAAGACAAAAGTGGTTCCATCCACAGACATCTGTGATCCTTCTTTTGGGATACTGCTTCACTTCTATGTGATGTGCCTATATTGGGAAATAAAAACAGTTGGAAGGACATTGGGGTCATAGTGTTTTGTTATTTAACCAGATAATCTGAAATGTGTGGCATGTGCTAGGAACATTGTGTGATTTCATGCTGAGTATCTATAACCCCTTCTGATGTTGCTGCCCTTGTACTCTGCTGTCTAACAAATTCTACTCAGCAGGTGGTCTGTTTCGGGGTGGTTTCTTTCAGACCTGTAACAAAACAATTCAGACTGTGCTGAAAACATTCTTTTACTGCCACATATTTCTTATTCATCAGGTCCCCCATGCTCTTGTGGTAAGCAAGGATTTCTGTCAGTTATTGTGTTTCTATGCAAAATATGCCTAGTGGGTAAAAACAATGTTTTGGATAGTATTACCTCTATAAATTAATTGTTTTTGGATATTTTCTATAACCAGCAA
>NC_056739.1:1229730691-1229735691 GCF_019279795.1 Protopterus annectens
GAAGCTAAGTCCATAAATCATAAAGCTGTGCCCCTCAAGAATCTGCACTCACAGAAACAACTACTCTCTGAAAAGATTGGATCACCTATGATCTGGGCAGCCACCATGTCATTTAGGACCTGCTGACATCTCTTGTCATTCTGAGTGATCAATTTCACTTTCACTGCAGTAAGAAGAAAACCTTGAGCTTTTAGAAAACTGGCAGCCTACTTCAGACTACAAAAAGTATGAAGTCCGTCTAGCAGTATACACTGTATTAGTTTTATGTTTGCTGAAAATGAGACCACCACAGTTTATATTTTTGCATTAAATGAGTAGTAAAATCATTATAAAGGTCTGTCTTTGTCTTGAGTACTAAATATTAGGCAATAACCACATAGTTCCCAAAACCAACTCCTGCATGGAGGACAAAAAGCACACAATTATGGAACCCAGTTTACCAGGTAGTAATAAGGGGCTGTCAGAGAATAGGGGCTCTCTTGAAATGAAAAGGATGTCTTAATTCAACTTAAAAGTAATAGGAATCCAAGCTCAGAGAAAGCCAACAAGATCCATCTAATAATATCCTTCTGGAAAACTAGATATGCATATTTTGTTCCAACAATTGTGAGCCTCTAGGTCATCTATCTTGTCAGAAAGCTTTTGAATAAAAACATATTTTATAGGTACCTTTTTTCAGTAATGCAAAACTCCAAATGAGACAGGTCTGTTTCCTGATGGGCAGACTGCTGTTTCTCTACAGTAAGAGCTTCTTTCATCTCTTTCCTGAGACTGCAGAAAAGACTGAAAGGTGTCTAGTGCTAAAATTAACAGCTAGATAGAGAGATCAGGAAATGAGTCCTCAGGTAGTAAAGGAATAATGGTTCCTAGGTGCTGGTTGGACTGGTCCAGATAACAGACTCTGCTCAAACTCGACTGCACTGCAGAAACTCCAGAAAGTACTATTTGCAGTTGCAGTGGCTTTTTGTTCTCAGCTTTGCTGACAGAAGTTAACTTAAATATTATTTAAAACAGCTTCTCCGCTCGCTGGAAGCTGTGTGTGTGCTGCTGTCTGTTGCTGTGCTACCCGCCCGACTGTTCAATGTGCAAGAAGTTTCAACCTATGTACGTAAAGGTAAACAGTAATGTAAACACACAGACACAGTCTGAGCTCTCAGCTGAATTCTGAGTGGCTGGCAAGAAGCTGATGTCATTGCTCACGCTCCTGCACATGATGACATCACCGACTTCAACTAAAAAAAAAAAAAAAATGATAAAAAAAACTGGAATTGAAGGGGCCACTTGGGAATTCATGGCACTCCATTATTTTGACCTTAAACCCGATAAATACTGAGGAATTGGGTGTGGGTGAGAGGTAAGTCCTTTATTTAAAACTTTGTTATGAAAACAACAGATGAGGTGAACTGAAATACACTATGCATTGTCACCAAGTCGTGATGCAGCCAAAAAGAAGCAATTCAGAGCATAAGATATTAAAAAAATAAAAATTTCTGCCAGTCTGTGACTTGCTTTGCATCAGTGACAAAAAACAATAATGCTGATTTTAAATGATTGAAGATAAGAAATGCACACTGAGTGAACTCTAAAGGTAGCTACTCACTCATAAGTATTTAAGCTAATTGCAAATTTGACTACATGACAAGGCAATGTTTGTGTCTTTCAGATTTTCCCGGTTAGGGGTCGCCACAGCGGAACTCCGGTCCGCTAATGATTGGCAGTAAATTTTTACATGCCGAGTTGCCAGCCCTGATGCACAATCTTCAACGAAGGTACGCCCATTCATGCATGTCTCCACACAGAAGATGCTCTAACTGAGAATCAAACAGGACAACATCTTACTGTGAGGCGACAACGCTACCACAGCACCACCACTGCATGACAAGGCATATAATAAGCTTTATAAAAAAAAGTTCCCTGGCTGTTCATTGACAATTTGTGGCAAATCAAAATCTAATTCTTGAGTCTGGGAAGTTGGGAACATTGAAAGGTGTCCTAAAATGTGTTAACATTCATACTGTCATTAAAAAGCAGCAACCTTACTTCATTAATTTTTGGGGGTCAGTAATCTGACCAGTGCTCCAAATCATTGCTGGGTTTAACACTATGACTTAAGAAAGAAATTAAAAGCCTTGTGCTGTGACTGAGATGTGGCTGTGCCTGTCACAGACTGCTTTATTTTTCAGCTTGTCTTTATCTTTTAACTTGTGAAGCAAAGCAGATACTTTATTGCAGTTTAATAATGAAAACACTTGTGTATGGAACATCAGGTTTGCGCATTAATGACATA
Organism: Protopterus annectens; assembly: GCF_019279795.1. NCBI lineage: Eukaryota > Metazoa > Chordata > Ceratodontiformes > Protopteridae > Protopterus > Protopterus annectens. The sequence goes on from NC_056739.1 coordinate 1,229,732,979, forward strand.
CAGTACCATGTACACAATGCTGTTTGGATGAGAATTCAGTCATTCTCAATTCTAGTAACCAGTTGACTTGAAGTCAGTTACTGAGAAGCATAGGTGTGTGCTCTAAGAATAATATTTTGAATGAAAACATTATGACCTTGATAACAGCTTTTCACAATTATGGAACAGATCAGAGGTTACAGCAGTTCATGTGTAAGTACTAGGCTAGCTCTCCTTGCAGGACATTTTAAGCCTATGCTTGAAATAATCTATCCTATTTAGTTAGAGATTGGGCTTACCCATCCCATGGTCGATAATTATATATCACCCCAATGAGAATAACTGGGTTTATACCGTAGATAATTTGAGGGGACCATGCACTGCATAAAGCATTAATGAGCTGTATCTGTCCATTATTAATACAGGGCACAAGTTTTCCGTTTCATATGGACAGGTATGAACTTTGTTTTATGTGGATGGGGATTCTGTCCAAAGCAGTGGGATGCTCTGCAAGATATACCTCTCGCTCCAAACCATTTTGTAGATATTGCAGAAGACTTTTAGATCTCCAGAGTGATATTTCTGAGGCTGCTTGACTTGCTGATGTTCTGTAAATCCATCAATAGTGGTCAGAGGATGCCTTGTATGCCAGACACAGGGCACCTCTTAGCAGTCTGTAGGATACCAACTACAGTGACAGGCTTTTGAATCTGTCCATGTAAGACATGTTGTTTTGGTTTTGTGCCCTTTTAGTAAGCTATCTTTGTGGCCATTTCAGCTGTTGCATGTTTCTGGACAGATACAAGCCAAAGGGGACATTATATTCAATGATTGACCTAATGAGGGCTAAGTAAAGGGGGATAAAGAAATCCCTAGATCTAGATGCAATCTCTTTGTTTATAAGCTGTGCAGTAAAGAAGGACTTTCTTACAAAAAAGGACACATGCTGGTCAAAAGTTTGGTCACTGTCCACATAAGTTTCCAAATCCCAAACAATTAGAGTGTACTGTCAATGTGGTAGTTCCCTGGGGTAGATGATTTCTCAAAGGATACAATAATGCATTTTTTGGCATTTAGTTTCAGTCTATGATTTGGTACCAGTCATTTATTTGGGACAAACCTTCCTGCAATATGGCTAAGTCATTTAGGGATTCAATGACTGCTCCTAGCTTGAAGTTATCTGCAAACATAGTCAGGCAAAAACCTTTGGTATTGGCTTTTACTTCAGAAAAGTACATGCCAAACAGGACCTGTCTCAGCACAGAGCCCTAGGGGACTCCACTGGTGATTGGTCTCTTTGTGTTTGTAACTTTCCCCTGTTTTGATTTCCTGCATCCTATCTGTGAGTCAGTTGGTAATCCAGCAGGTGACATAGAGGTGTGCACCCACTTTATTAACTTTCCTATTATGCTTGAGTGGAGAATTGTATCAAAAGCTTTGGCAAGATTGAAGTGTGTGTGATGTGTACTACTTTGCCTTCATCCATTGCTTTGGTAACCTTTTCAAAAAATTTACCAGGTTGAGTAAGCATGACCTGCCCTTGACGAATCCAAATTGAGATAGGTCCAGTGTTTGGAGTTTTGTTATGCCCTGATTGATTAGTTTCATGATACATCTTTCCATGGCTTTGCATATGAGGCTGGTCAGACTTATGGGTCTATAATTGCCTGGGTTTATGGAAGGTCCTCCTTTATGCAGAAGAATAACTGTAGCTGTTCTCCATTCATTTGGTACAAAAGCTGTAAGGCGAATGAGATTGAACAATGTTGTTAGAAGTGTGGTTAAATCATGCTTTGTGCTGCTTAACATGCGTCCAGGGATATTGTCAGGACCCATCAGTGTAATATTGTTAGCACTTTTAGGAGTTGGTCTTGTGTGATAGCAGGAGGTGAACCATTTCCAGGTATATCTTCAGGGACATAAGGAGGGGAGTGAGGGGTAAAGTTAGAGATAAATATATAGGCCAGTAGGTCTGTTATATCTTCAGCCTCTCTGTAGGTAACATCATTCACTAATGGCTACGTGTATTGATACATTGTGCACTTCAGATTATGAACATAATTAAAAAATGCCTTGTGACTGTGTTTGGCTTAAGTAGCTATTTTAGCCTTAGACTTGGCTTTGGAGGACTGTATTAAGCTCCCGAGTTTGTTTATTTTAGGGACAAGAGTTCTAACAATCTGTGAATTACTCCTCTTACTTTTGGTCAAAATTCTGTTCTTTTATTATAAACCATGTTGATATTACGGTTCTACCATGTGGGTTTGTTTCTGGAGTTTGCTCTGCACTTGTTCCTACAGGATACAGCTGCATCTATGCTGCTGTTTATATGCTGGAATAGTGTGGCAGTGTACGCTTCTGCATATTCATTGGAGTTAATTGGGTTTGGTGGGGATTTGAAGCTTGCCTATGTATCAGTTAGAAGTAGGTAGTTTGTCTTAAAAAAATTCTAATGGTACTTTGGATGGAAGGCATCTCTGGTCCATAGGTTCTTATTAATGTTACATGTCTTTTCTGGTTATCAACATTGGTTATGAGGTAATGTTTAATGTATTTTAAGGTGTCAGCATATTTTTGGTATTATTTTATTTGTACTGGAAGGCCTATGTTAGGATATTACTTATATAGTTTATCTATGTTTTAGCTAATTTAGTCCTATGTAGTTTAAGTAGGAAGGCACCCATTGTGAAGTTAACATAGTTTTCTGACTAGTTTCTTGCAATTTTAATTTAAA
>NC_056739.1:1229740691-1229758191 GCF_019279795.1 Protopterus annectens
TCAGCTAAATTCTAACTAAACAATGTTGTTGTGGGAAAATATGTTTACTAAAGACAGCATCATTAATGCAAAAAGCATTTAAACAAATACATTACTACATACAACTGGCAAGGGAGTTAGATATTACACTTTAAAAATTCTTACTCCTTTCAAGAGTAAGTAGAGGGTGATATCGAAGCAAAAAGAAATGTATGATCCAGCTATAAAAGGCCTGATTTTTTTCCTTTCAGGTGAATGCCCACTGATGTGGACTTCTGCTGTTTGTCAGTGCAGACTCAACAATGGCATGCAATGCTTTCAAGTGACAAGCCACTGAAAGCCATTCCTGTTTCAGAAAATGTTCTTGTGAAGAATATATGGGCTTTGTGTCTTGATCTGATGTGTTCCAAAACAGTGTGTGTGTGTGTGTGTGTGTGTGTGTGTGTGTGTGTGTGTGTGTGTGTGTGTGTGTGTGTCTGTGTGCATTAAATATATGTAATCTATAGTTATATGATTTATATATATATATATATATATATATATATATATATATATATATATATATATATATATAGGTCTACTTCATTTGATCGACAGACCATTTGATTGAAACTCATCTGGTCGACAGCTCATTTGGTCGACATCCAGTATTCAAGGCACTTAACAGGGATTTGCCCCCCTCCCCAATGTTGTGCAACCCTGGAGTTGGTATATATAGTTAGGGGGTGTGGGGGGGGCAAAGCCCCCCACCTATAATCCTTCTAAATATGTAGTTTGTGTTGTATTTTCATGTTTTAAATGAAAAATAGGTGGGGCGCTGTGCCCCCCACACCCCCTTAACTATATATACCAACTCGAGGGTTGCACAACATTGGGGAGGGGGGCAAATCCCAGGTTTCTGCCTTGAATACTGGTTGTCGACCAAATGAGCTGTCGACCAAATGAATGTGGATCAAATGGTCTGTCGATCAAATGAAGTAGACCCATATATATATATATATATATATATATATATATATATATATACATACATACATACATATGGGATCACTACATAATCTCAAAAGTTGAAATACCGAATTTCAAACTTTCGAGACAATATAGCCAAAACCCCTAATTACCAAAAGACCAGAAGTGCGAATTTCAAAATCCCAATCATCGAGAGTTTGACATTCGAGCTTCTGGTGTTGCAGTATGGTGGAAGGTCAGGCAAGTATCTATGTTTAAATATGTTGCTTAGGGTTTAGTGTGTAACTGTGTGTTGTGACTGTGATGTTTGTGTGTGTGCGAGGGGAATGTAGGTGTGTGGTGGTGTTTCATGTGTTTGTGTATGTAGTGCGACCTTGGAGTTAGAATATTTAAGTAGGGGGGTGCAGGGAGCTTGCCCCCCCCCTGCTTGTCTGTAGCTTAGGTTTGTGTGTTTGTGTTCTGGGGGACGGTGTGTGTATGTGTATGTGTGTGGTGTATGTTGAGTGTAGTTTTCGGTAGTCTGAATTTCGCAGGTTTGATGTTTCGGTATTTTAGTGTTTTGGGTATTTGGTCTCGGGATTTTGGGTGTCGGTAGTATATATATATATTTATATATATATATATATATATATATAGACATATATACACACACACAGACACACACACACACACACACACACATATATATATATATATATATATATATATATATATTTATATATATATATATATATATATATATATATATATATAGGGTCTACCTGAAAACGCCGACATCGCAGAACACCAACAATGAGAACACCGACACCTGAAGGTCGACAACGGAGAAGACTGACAGTTGAGAATCCCGACGCTGAAAACACCGACATGTTAAGATAAGTGGGCGATAGGGACGGACGCTAGGGTCAGGGTGTTGGTAAGGTAAGTGTGTGACAGTGACAGACGTTAGGGTAGGGTCCGGGTCAGGTAAGTATGCGATAGTGACGGAGTTTAGGTTTAGGGGCGGGTTAAGTGAGTTAGGGTTAGGGTGCAGGTAAGGTAAGTGTGCAATAGTGATGGACTTGAGGGTTAGGTAAGGTAAGTGTGCGATAGTGAAGGACCTTAGGGTTAGGATTTGGTTAAGGTTAGTGCATAGATAGTTGTGTATGTAAGGTTTAGTGTAGGTTTGTAAGGTTGTTGGTGTGCTTGTGCTGTGTGTGTGTTCTTTGGGAAATGTATTTGTTTTGTTGTTTGTCGGGATTTTGGTTTGTCGGGCATGTGAAGTTTCGTGTTTTTGAACTTTTTTTTTCATTTTTTTGTGTCGGTTATTTCGTTGGTGTTTTGGTGTGTCAGTGTTATCAGGTAGACCCATACACACACACACACACATATATATATATATATATATATATATATATATATATATGTATACATATATACATATATATATATATATATATATATATATATATAAAAGCACCAAATAGTGTTGATTTGATTTAAAGGTGACATTGCTTCATCAACACAGTTTGTTGAAAATGCTGTTTTTTGTTTTTCGGTGTTTGCATGTGCTGAGAATCTTCTCAGCATAGGTGTAGTAGCATGTCAGCTTGATTAATGTCAATCATTTGGTGTTGACATTATGCATGTTGATATTAGTGCCAATCAACAAACTTAAATATACTTATTAAATATTCACAACACTGATCATCCAAAGAAAGATTATGCTAAATCGAATTTAAAAATGATTGAAAATAACAAAAACTAAACTTCATATTTTTTTTTTGTTGCAGGGGGGCCACCCCTGCACCCCCACCCACCCTGCTAATTCTATACACAAACTCTGAGATTGCACAAGTGTGAGACAAGGCAAAGTCCCTTACCCCATTGTACCATGATCCCAAGCAAAATGCTGGTGGCAAAAACTCCATTGAAAACAATGTTCACTCACATGAGCATTCACTTCTATTTACAGCCTGAAAAAATGTTCATTCATATGAGGGTTCAGTGTTTCAGACTGCAACCATCTCTCTCTCTCTCTTTATATATATATATATATATATATATATATATATATATATATATATGTGTGTGTGTGTGTGTGTGAAATAAAAGTGGGTCATGGCATTCCGTCTCCTTCTGTCTCTCTGACTCTCTATCTTCCTGTCTTTCATTCTTTCATTTCCATTTTATTTTAGAGCATGTGGATATGTGTGTATGTGTGTGTGTGTGTGTGTGTGTGTGTGTGTGTGTGTGTGTGTGTGTGTGTGTGTGTGTGTGTGTGTGTGTGTGTGTGTGTGTTTGCTTGTTTGTGAGGAGTTAGTATTTAAACAAAAGGTGATACATATTTTAATTTTAAATATGACAGAATTAACTGTTGAAGAACTGGTAAAAGACACTGAAAGGAATAGATTCAAGATGATGGTATAGATGTGAAAAAGATGATGACAGCTTGATGACTGTAAGGCAGTTAGCATTTGTCATCTTACATTTCAAGTAGGATAACTGGCAGTTCCCTGAATTCCCTGTAGCTGTGTCTACCATGTGAGACTGAGGGTGTATCCTGTGATGAAGTGGTGTCCCATTCTGGCCGACTTTTTATACTCTGTGACCACTGAGCTCTAGGATAGGGTCTGGCTTCTGCTGCAACCTGAATTTAATTAAGTGAGTAATATTAGAAAGAGTTAATGCGTGAATTAACAAAGCATTTAGCTTTAGGATCCAATAGGTGGAACAAATCTTTATTCTTGCTTTAAAATTTCAGTATTTTTTGACAGAATAGGAATGTTTAGTTTGAAATTTTTACTCAGGAAGTAAGAGTTGAATGAGGCATGGCTTGACTGTTTTCTTGTAATTTTCTTTTCTTATCTGCCAGACATCTTCTGTGATGGTCACCATGTTTCCCTGATTCTGATTACTAAAGCATAACTTCACTTCTCAGTTTTATAAAAGGGCAGCACAACAGAAAACTGTTGTGAAGCAACAACAACCAAGCTAATATCCAAGAACAATGCTACAGAGTCCAGAACTGGACACCAACTCAATTCATTAAAATAACACAGTTATGTGTTTTGACTCATAATAATGAGAATTCATCGGAACAACTCCTAAACACAAACCATCATTGAAATAAATGAAGGGTACATGATTATTCCAGGTTTGTCCTGCATTTTACAGCACTTGGCTGGTATCCTATAAACACAAAAATTCAGTGGACTTACCTTTACTCCTGAGACAAAATGCTGTATAATAATCCATGTCTACACATATTGTATGCTAACCTGCTATACACCTACAGGGAGCCTAGGCCCACAAACCAGTACTTACAGAACAGAGCAAAATGTCTTATAAAACAGGAAAGAACCAACTTCTTTCCATCAACATGAAACTGCTTACTCACTTATATAAAAGCCATAAAAAATACAGCCAAATTTGAAGCATCCTCCAAAAACCTACATTGCTTCATCTGCCTCCTGTTACATCTAGGATAACATAAAATAGTACCATGATTAGTATTAAATTACATTTAGTTTAATAAGTTACGTTTAATCTGACCTGTAGCATACATCCAGAATTGTAGTCAATATGTTCTCTCTAATTTTTTATTTGCTTCCTTTATCCTCATCCTCCAGTACTTTACTTCTAAATCCTGTCCTGCACCCCCCTTTTTGTATTGTAGTTTTATAAAGTATAAAGCTATTGTTTTGTTTGAGATTGATTCTTTCTAAATATGTAACATGGTCAGATTGTTTTATTTATCTGAAAGTAAATGTAGCATGAAGATACTATATATATATATATATATATATATATATATATATATATATATATATAGAGCTTCTCACGTTTGTGGTTACCTGTACAAAAGGACGTATCTAAGGGGCTGTACTAGTATTATTTCCTATGCTAACAAGAAGCGCCGTACTATTTGTCACTGATCAGTTGATTAATTATCAGAAAGGCAAACCTCAAACAGCCAGTGTCTCATTAAGGAGGCTAGATGTGGATAAGAGCAAGAAGGCGATTATTGCATTGTCCTCCTGTTCTCCTGTTTCTCAAACTGGTGTGATCTCATAGTTCAGGGGTATGGAGAATTGATCCCACATTTGGAGTGCACAGGGATTGATCCCGGGGGTGGAGGATATGCTTGGGTTTTGGGACCTTGCAAGGGCCACTGTGCTGACTAGCAGCCGCCAAAGATTTTGAATGTTTTGGGTTTGAATAATCATATCTTGATTAATCAAGCCATGATTACTCATAATGGCCCTCTTTGGCTATGATTATCCAGTCTATCCTGACTTGATCTGTCTGCCCACCACCTTCTAGTGTCTGTCTTCCTCACCATCAGTGAGTTGCATATACTGACACCGCTGAGGATGTCTTTCCCTTTATCTTCTCTATCCAACTTCTATTATATTTTTCTTTTTTTTTCTTTTGTTCTGCCCTTTAGTGAACTGTTCTGCACAGTCCTTTTAAGGCTTTCCTTATAAAATGTAAAGGCTGTGGTTTGCAAGTATCTTTGTAGAAGTCACTCTGGTTCATTTCTCCCAGCTTTTCAAAGTAAGTCATGCTATTCATGTTCTCCACAGTTTTTAGTCTACTGGAATAGTGTGAGCTACCTCTATCTCTGTGGTAAATATAAATAGCATGCCCTTCATATTTCAGAGGTCCAGATTGTCTCTTCTTTTTGAAGTCTTGGAGGTCAGTCCATCTAGGTCAACCTGACAATTTGTCCCATCTGCAATGAATAACTCTGCTGTTTGTACATCTGAACATGCCATGTCAGGTCTTTCCAATTCTTTTATTACTTACTTTGAAAGGTAGGTCACAGTTTCTTGCTCTGATAGCAACAAAGTTTGTGTGCTTAGCTGGGAACATTACAGCAAAAGATTTTTTTCTATATTTATTTTTAAATTATTGTAAATTACTTGCATGCCCTCACATCCCTGGATAAATACTCCTGTTGAAGAAAATAGATACATGTTATTATGAAACATCACATAATTCTTCTGATGTCTTTTTTTAACATAGCTGCTAAAGAAATTATACTGTTCTGAGATTTGGCAGTCACAGAAGGAACAAGACAAATTTCTTGTATTCTACCATGTTAGGAAATATGTATTTGACAAATGATTTTAGCCAGTTCTGAAATTTCATTGCCATCTTTTGGTTTTTAAATGAACTGCTTTATCATTCATTTCTAAATTGTCTGTACACACTCTAGCTGAAGCCCTTGTAGCAGGCCTACTGTAATAGTGTTTGAAGAAACCTGTGTCTCTTCCAACATCTGATCACTGCTCTTTTAACTATAAGCAAAATCACTGTATCTTTTGATCCACAGCAAATTCTCTAGAAGCATGAATTTTCACCAAAATTTCAGCCAAAGATAATTTTCTGCGCTTTTTTCTCTCTCTTATTTTTTTTTCTGGAATATCCACACACTTTATGATGAAATCTTCTTTCCCAGATACTCCTTTCTTCAAAAATTCAGAAATTAATCTTTAGAATGTGTCTATTTCTGACTTCTAAATCTCTCCCTTAATTTCAAGCTTTTTAAAATTTTCTCTGTTACAGTCTTGCCAACTCTGATTATTTATCTGCACTTTAGACATCTGAAATAATCTCTTCTTTGTTTAACAGTTAGTTCATCTTCTAGAGTATATTCTTTTTCTTTTAGGAATCATTTGCCTTTTGTGCATGGATTTAGTTTCCCTTGCAGCTTGGCAGAGTCTCTCCTTCTAAGGCACAGACTTTGCTTCAAGGGTGTTTTCAGAACTGTTGTTTAATCTATAAATCTGAATGAAGTACTTTTTCTAAGCTCCCTTAGCTCTGTCCCATCCACATAAACAAGTGTGGGAGTTTTTATATTAACTTTATTCTCTGTCAGTTCTTTTTCTCCTAACATTTTCATTCAAACTGCGTACTGCAGAACTACAAGTTCATTTTTCTCTTTTGGATGCTCATCAAAAACAGTTTGAAAGTATTTAGATTCACTAGTTTATGCACTGTTTATACCTGATACTGTCTCACTGAATTTTTATGTTCTGGTAAAGACAGTATTTTTCTATGAAAATAAATGTGGCTTGTCATATATCATTATAAATTTTGTAAAAAATATTTTGAATGCAGAGAATAAAGAAAATATGTTCAAATATTTGAAAAGACTAGAACCAAATTCAGTTTTTGTTTTCCTGATTTTAAAGCACACTTTTCAGATTTATGGTAAAAAAAAAAAACATGGAGGGCTGGGCTAAGTAAAAAAAAAAAAAAAAAGGTCACGAAATTGCTGCTTTAAATTATAGACTAACAAATAAATTGTAGGCATGATTACATCTTTTGGAGTATGCTTACCTTCTTCACCCTTTATAAGTATAATGGCATCTCATGGCCTAAGTGAAAGTGTCTCTCATACTTTCAAAGAAAACTCAAAACTTTCAGAAGGATTTGCCACACTCAGACATGTTATGAGCAAAATCAGCTTTGTACATTTACAGTATTACATAATATGTTAATATGGTTATTAGCTTAGGCAAAACTTCAAAATACAAACTCATTAATCAGAATGAAATATGTAACAAATCAGATTGTTTTTTGTGATTCCCGTTAACAAATAATTAAGTTTGAGTCACCAAAGCTTAAGGGTTGTTCCTTAAAAATAGGAACTATACTGCTGCTAATGTGTGTGACAAAAACAAAATAAACATCCCAGTGGTTTGTAAAGATTATGAATGGGGTCTTAATATCAGACATTTTGGTAATTCTCTGTTGTTGAAGGTTTTACAGCAGAATGACTTGTGATGTTTGAGACCACTACACTGTAGTTTAGAAAAAAGTTGATTAATTTTTGTCAAAAGATGTAAATTATACAATGACTGGCCATTAACATTGCAAAACGAGCACACTGATTGGTCAGCCCAACCAGTGTGCCCGTTTTAAATCTCAGGATATACCAATGGAAAAAGGCCCGGGCACCCATTTTTTTCCTTCAATATATGCAATAAAAATTTCATCTTGTTTCTCTTAACAAAATAAATAAACTTGCAAAACTGGACACTTGAAACCAATGAAAGAGACGGGGCAGACCAAAATAAAAGAATAATCAGGTACATTATGAAAAACTAGAGAAACGTACCTGATTATCCTTTTATTGTCTGTGTCCCGTCTCTCCTGTACCGTCAAAGTACAGCTACAGAGTTCTTCCTTTCTCAACTGCTTCCTATATAGAGCATCTGTCACACAGCATCGATATACTGTGTAAGCATGGGAATAAAGTCCCATACACGTGCACAGTACATCAAAACAAGCAGAGGAATATCCTCAATAAGCGGAAAAACACCACAGAGCCGTCATACAATGACATTATTTAAGAAAAGTCAGTAATTTTTTTCTTAAATAATGTCACTGTATAATGCAATAACCAACTCCATGGCATGGTATATTGAAGATTTACCCATGGTTGTCTTTGTTTAATCACTTGGGCTTTGCCCTCATGATTAAACCACATCAATCTTGGGTAAAAATATAATATATCACACCAACATTGTCGGCTATTGCTAAGTGACAAATCAGAACTGGAATGTATGATTTTTATCTGTGTTGCTTTACATAAATGTAAATGTCATGTACCAAACATTCAAATGTTTAACTACCATCATATCTGCTGTCACAGCTCTTGAATAAATGGCATGTTGGTAATCACTCATCCAGACGAAAACAGATATGTATGTCAAAATGGAACACATACACCAAAATAGTTGTCTGTTATATCTAAATACTGAAATGTAACAAAATGAGTACCAGGAAAGTTGCAACAACAATCAGTAAATCAGAGCAGTGTAATTTTATTGTTGTTGTCTCCTCATTTCTGAAAAAAAAATTAACAGTACTTCTTTATCTTACATGATCATTTGTTTTAGTGAAAAAATATTCTTCTGTCTTGTCAGGCCTTTCTATCTGTAGTGAAGACATTTACTTTACATCTGTTGCAATTCCATTCTTTCTGCTGCATATTACACAGTAAGGCACAAAATAATTTAAAATGAATAATGAAGCAGTCCTGGTATCAAAAATGTAAGCGTCTTTCTTTAAGCTTAATTAAAAATAGCAAAAATGTATTTTCCATCAGTGAAGATAATGTACATAGCAGAGCAAGGCTGAATAAGAGCCATACTTGGGTTTTATTAAAATTGTGATTTTCTTATGGAACGCATAACAGACCACTCAGATATTGTTGAGAAACAAAACATGTCCAAGGTATTTGCTTTAAAGTCTGATTAAGACAACTTCTAATTGATTGATGAATCTCATGCCACTGTTGATACTAGGATTTGTTTCTGATCGTTATTAATACCTTAGAAAACAGCAGATCATCAGAAAACCTACATATTTTATATTTCTAAGCATCGCTTTTAATGAGTTCACTTTTGTAGCATATTTGTGACTCAGGTCAAGCCCCTTCATATGAATAATTATTTATTCTGTATTTTAGAGCTTTCATTTATGTCCCTTCATATTAAAATAGTGATGGCAAAGCTGTGGACAAAAGCAGAAATGCAGGTAACTGGGAATTCCAAGCCCCCAAGGTAAACATATCTGATCATGTTGGCCATTTTCAGTACTTTTGCTGAAGATATCCAGTGTTGACATTCTATAACTATTTTCATACAGAATACAAGGTTATATGCATACATTTTTGTGAAAGCTGTTTCTGAGGCTGGCCATATACTCTCACTTTAAACAGACTGACCTGAAAAACAATAGGTTTTGCTTGATTATCAACATTTTAGATGTCTGATCACATGTTTACCTTCCTACACACACACACACACACACACACACACACACACACACACACACACACACACACACACACACACACACACACACACACACTTGGATCAGTGCATACTTCCTTTATGCAGTTGCCACTTATTCTATAATGTGAAAGCATTATAATGACTATAATAAATTAAGAGGTTCTTAAATTCATCAATAATTTTTAGCTTATTTAATAATTTATCACAGCCATTTAAACGTTTGATGTATTCATTTCCAGCCATTCCCTCTAGTATAACTCAAGCTACAAATATTGTACCTCCAAAATTATTTCTATCACCTACCATCATATTCTGAACTATTAGTTCACCTTCAGGGTGGTTCTTCTATGATATTGTTGGCTAAGGCTATAATGGTTGACATACCAGTGACTTAGTATAACTCTATCAACCAAATCCAGGACCTTTTTTGGTTTAATTGTGCTTGAAAATTAAAGGCTGCTGTCCCAGTTCAATTACCTAACAAGCATTTTTACTTACAAGACTTAATAATCTCTTCCCTGATTCCCATAATGTTATTAACTTAGGGTTTCTCTATCTGAAGGAAACATATATAGATTTGTTTTAAGTCTACTTTCATATGATACACAATAGCAGGCAGTCATCTCAATGTTTTACTAAATCAATACTGAATACTTTGGAGCTTTTTCAAATTTTTTAAACTTGGGATGCAAATTATATCACCAGATTAAAAAATGTAGGTATTGTAAGTGAAGCAATGGTACCATAATGTTCTTATCTTTCAAATATAAACAACCCTCTCCTCCTCCCAACAAATTCCAACACATGTGAGAGATGCAACCATATAGCCAAACTGGAGGCTAAGCTCTCTCAACTCAGTACTGGCATAACCAGTCAGGAGGAGAAGGAAACCACACTCACTACAATTCCAGTCTCACATAGACCTACCACGACAGCAAACCAAACACATAAACACACAAAACATACTTGAGGCTCTAAATAAAAATCTGCCTAAGCAGCAGAGATCTCCAAAGCAGACACCCAAGCAACCGCTACCCCAAAACAAAACACATGCAACACATAGCTCACAAAGCCAGTGTGCCGAACAGTCACAGCCCTTAAGGCTAAACAACACACCTGATACACTTGTAATAGGTGACTCTATGATCAGGCACACTGACGTCCCACTCACCAGGCTGAACAAGGAGAAGGTCACGGTGAGCTGCCTGTCAGGTGCTAGGATCCGCCACATAACACAAGCACTCAGGTCACTCCAAGGCAAGTACAAATATGACTCAGTCATTGTCCATGCTGGTGTGAATGACCTGAGACGTACCTCCCTGGACTACATGAAAAGAGACATAGAGGAGCTCTCTGCAAGAATGATGTCACAGTATGAAGACAAAATTATCAATTTCAACAATTGGCTTAAGTATTGGTGTCATTCAAAGGGGATCCAATGCCTGTCAGCCTGGGATGACATGCTCGACAAGCCACGATGCTTCGCTAGGGACAGCTTGCATCTGTCACCCCTGGGCTTTTGGATATTGGCAAAGGCTCTTGCTACCCCCATAGTGTCTTTTTTAGGCAAGGCTCAAAAGACAAACCCACCTCCATAGGTATCACAAGGGATAAGAAACTAAGAGTAATACTACTCAACGCCAGAAGTCTAAACCTCAAGATGCACGCACTCAAAACTCTCCTTAGCATGGAGAACATCGATATCTGTGCAGTAACAGAAACCTGGTTCAAGGATCTCGAGAGCACCCCAGCACTACCAGGTTATACCTCATACCATGCTTTTCGGCCCCAAAACTTGGACTGAACCACAAAAGGAGGGGGAGTATCAATATTCGTCAAAGATACCCACACCTCCAGGTTGGTGGCACAGCACAAAGCATCAGAGACTATCCATGTGCAACTAACAGTGGGTAAAACTGCCTTCCAGTTTATAGCCTGCTACAGACCACCCTCCCAAACCCAGGAACCCCACTCGGCCTTCCTGAGAACACTGGAAAATATGAAGGTCTCTTCAAACACCATTATATTGGGTGACTTCAACTACCCAACCATAGACTGGGATCATTGCTCTAGCTCCAACACCCTAGCCCAAAGGTTCCTAGAATTTATAAACTCAAATGCTATGGAACAACTTGTTACCACTCCCACAAGAGGGGAAAACATACTGGACCTGATCATCACCAACATGGGGACTCTATGCTCCAGACCAGAAGTGTATCCCTCACTGGTAAGATCAGACCATAAACTAATCTCACTGGATATTCACATCCCGACCCCACCCCATGCCCAGAAAACCACAGTGAAAAACTTCTCAAGCAAATTTCACACTCCTCAAAACCAAGGTGGAATCCTTCAAAGCCCCTGGGCCTGTGGATATCTGCCCAGACCGCAAAATCCTTTATAAACGCATTCTATGAACACCTTCAGGAATGCATGGATCATGCAATCCCATATAAAACCAAGACCCAATCCTCCAAAGGCAGATGTCCTGTCTGGTGGACCCCAGCCATAAACAAACTATACAATAGAAGGAGGAAGCTACTACATGATAGAGCAAAATCCCAAAAAGGGAAGGCATCTCTGATCAGTATTAGTAAAAAGCTATGGGCACTCATAAAATCATCTAAGGCCAGCTTTGAAAGAAAAATTGCACAGGACACTAAGGATAATCACAAGGCTTTCTTTAGTTATGTTAGGAACCTGGGTGGGAATTCCCAGATATGCTCAAAATTAGTCCAAAATGACAAAAAATACACCAAACCCACAGACATTGCCAACATCCTAGCTGACAGGTTCAGCGCAAACTTCTCTCCCCCCCCTCCCCACCAAAAGGGCTAATATCTATCCCAGCAGAGTGCTGCCCCCCTGACATCTCAGATGCTCAGGTAAGAGCTGCCCTCTCCAAAGCAAGAAACACAGCATCAATGGGACCAGACGGTGTCCCCGGCTGTGTCCTACATGAACTCCAAGAAGAGCTAAACCCAAACCTAAAACTACTGTTCAATCTCAGCCTTACTACAGGATATGTACCCAAAGAGTGGCGTACAGCAACAGTGGTCCCTCTCCACAAAGGTGGTGCCTCAACGGATCCTGGAAACTATCGCCCCATAAGTCTCACTAGCTTGGTCTGCAAAGCTATGGAAAGGATCATCATGGACCTTATAAATAAAGATATTGGGGACCTGCAGACACTGGATCCTACCCAGTTCAGCTTTGTTAAGGGCAGATCCTGCCTCTTGAACCTGGTTGATTTCTTTGAAACAGTCACCAAGGCCATTGACAAGGGAAGGTGGTCCACACAGCCTACCTGGACCTCGCAAAAGCCTTTGATACAATACCCCACTCGGGCATTATAGATAAGCTCACCAGCTTAAATATAAACCCCTATGTCACTAGATGGGTTGCAAACTGGCTCAAGGACAGAACCCACATGGTTAGAATACCTGGAGCCATGTCAGACTCCAAACCAGTTACAAGTGGCGTCTCACAAGGCTCAGTCCTGGGACCTCTCTTGTTCAGTATATATTTCTCGGAGGTACAGACCAACATGGAAGGACTGTGGCTGACCAAGTTCGCAGATGACTGCAAACTGGGCGCCATAATAGACTCTCCAGCTGACACAAAGATCCTCCAAAAGGGCCTCATAGAAACAGACAACTGGTGCCAGAGCCATGGCCTCAAGCTAAATGCCAAAAAGTGTATAGTCATCCCCTTTGGCAAAAACAAAATGCCCACAAATTACCTCATTTGACAACCACGTGGCCAAAGTGGTTAAAAAAACATTTTATATAGCCCACCTAATCATGAAGGGATTCACATCTAGATCAGGGGAGGTCATCATGCCTCTTTACTCATCCCTCATCAGGCCCATAATTGAGTACAATGCCCCTTTTGGGATGTACCTTATCAGACACCTGCAGCAAATGGAAAGACCCCAAAAGTACCTCACCAAGAGGATCAAGGGGCTCAAACAGATGCCGTATGCTGTCCTGTTAAAGAAACTCCAGCTCTACTCAGTGGCATACCGCCTGCTCAGAGACGATCTGTGCCTGACATATAAAGCCATGTTCAACCCGGAATTAATGGACATGCTGCACCTCAGAAAATCCAAATCCCATCGAGCTACGCGCTCGAGGGACTTGAACCTCAGCACTGAAATAAATAGGACATGTTGGAGGGACAGATTCATAACCCAGAGGCTCCCTTCACTCTGAAATAAAATCCCAGTCCAGGTTAGGCAGAGTCCCTCATTGACTCTCTTCAAGAGGAATCTTGATGAGTGGATGGGAGATCGTAGGTTTACCCCGGGTATCACTTCTGTGTCACTGTTAGACAGGGGCACAGTATACTAACCTTGAAAAAGGGCATAGCAAAATTAATTTAATATGGGTGGCGAAAGCCATACACACTCTAGCTAGGCTTATAAATGCCCTAGGGCAGATAGCCTAGTATGAACCTATGAACCTATAATGTTTCCCAAATTATTGATCAGTTTTCTTCATTTTCTTATTAGGTCTGCCAACTCTTGATTTAAAAAATGGTAATATTGATTCTTATAAGACAGGCTCATTGTTTTACATGTACACATCACCTGTGCATGTTCTAAAAGGAGGTCTGCTTTAAATGATAGGTTCATCTGGTTTCTGATGGCAAGTTTTCTTTTCAGCGCTAGTCAATAACCTCCTTTTAGCATCTATTGTGCATATGTTATGTGAACTATCTATAATAAATATTGGAAATTACAGAATGTGTCAGAACTTATACCGGATGCCTTCTTTAAAGTGAATACCAATTGCAGAGCGTCTGCATATTTTGCAGCCAGTGTTGCTCCTCCCAGTTAACAAATGCAGCAGCATGTTATTAAGCAACGACTGACATATGGCCAAAGCCTGTGTCACATGACTGTCAGCTGTGTGTTCTTTTGCATGTACTATTTGTAACCCATCCTTTGATATTCTTTGATTTAACCATAACTGATGGATTTTGGAGATGTAGTAATGTACTACATAATAATTATCAGTAAACAGTCCCACAGTCATGTGGCAATAACAGTAGCCATGCGGAAGCGGTTAACATTTGTTCTTTCTTTTCACATCTCCACAAGGCATATTAACAAACTGCACTGATAAAAATGGCTATTGTAACAACAACAATGATGAAGATAAGATATATACCTATCATCTATGAACCTATAGAAAATCTGATGTTAACTCACTTCTTCTTCTTCTCCTCCTTTCGGCTTTTCCCGGTTAGGGGTCGCCACAGTGGTTCTGAATCCAGAATATGCCCTCCCTCTCTTTTTAATGGTTCTAAATAGTGCTCATTTATGTGGTTACATAATGGAACTTGATCTAAGCTTTTGAATCAGACAACTGTGACTTGGTTATTCCTAGGTATTCACATGCTGCTCTGGACACTGTCTAGTATGATTCTTGGACTACTTTATTGAAAGAGAACAGAATGCCTTGTCTATCAGCCTTCTACCAACTAGAGTGTACCACAGACTCATTCCTAGGGCCCCTCCATGTTTAGGTTATTAATAAATCTTAAATCTTTAGCGGACCGGAGTTCCACTGTGGCGACCCCTAACCGGGAAAAGCCGAAAGACACAAACAAACATATAAGTGTAGTGCAAGAAGTATGCGATAATTCAGTACATATATGGCACTGCAGTGGTCTGACAACATTTGAAACAGCCACCAGCATGACTTCATCACAATGGAAGAATGGCTTGCAAAAAGTGATCTGGCATTCAAAGCAAAGTAAAATAAAATCACAGTGGTGGTATAAAACTCCTTACTATCTGCCAGAGGTTCATTGAGAATCTTTAAGTAATAGCAGGGGTAAGAAGGCTTAAATTGTGAATTAATTCCCCGCACCTCTGCTTCAGCTGGGACCAGTACTTAAACTTCCTGTCATGTAACAGGCTATTCTATCAAAACAAATGAAGTAGCTAGATGCCCTATTCAGAATAAGGATGTTTTACGTCTGAAATTAGACACTCATTGTCAAATGTACTTTGTTATTATGACTCAATTGTGATGCTGAGCAATGCAATTGCAGAAATGATACCATGTGTAAGGAAGGACATAGAAGGACAAGTTTACATTTGGCACAGACTTGTATATTACTGCTATCCCTATATGTGCTTAACTCCAAGTGCACTTGAAAATCACAAACTACGCACCTGTTTCAGACCTATAATTAAACATGGTGCATACAGCTGGCAAACCTACACATAAACTCCAG
This sequence comes from Protopterus annectens, assembly GCF_019279795.1. Classification (NCBI taxonomy): domain Eukaryota; kingdom Metazoa; phylum Chordata; order Ceratodontiformes; family Protopteridae; genus Protopterus; species Protopterus annectens. The sequence continues at coordinate 1,229,756,684 of NC_056739.1, forward strand.
CTGAAATAGAATGTCACACAGCAGAGAGTGGCCTGGGTTAAGAACAATTACAAACCTCCGAGCTCCTGTGGAGACACTGCCTATGCACAAGTCTGAGGAAGAATTATCTTTGTGGAATATAACTGGTCTGTGCTCTACTTAAAGCATAAAACATATACTATGTGCATGTTAAAAACTACTGTCTGAAGATCCTCTATCTTTCTATACTTTCCATGAATTTTGCTGTACCAAAAGCAAACCTTTAAGTCTGCTACACATACTTCATCTCAATGGGGGTGGGTGGAGAGTGGACAGGGACCAGGTGGCAACAAGCTGGAGCAAAGCTTGGACTGTATTAACATTACCTAATACTTAATAGGAATTGACATCAACCCATCATTTGGGGAAGGTGCGAACATTTATCCATATTTTAAAATCCTAGCTTGATCATTTGTCTACATCTGACATACTCGGGTCACTTGTTTCGGTCCCGTTGATACACACTATTACAAAATTGCTTGTATTACGATGTTTCCTAGTTATTGTTCTGCAGTACTAGCCTGTTGTACATGACATAGATGATTATAATCTAGTCATCAGTCATAACCAATCTGCTGTTATCTTTTTAAATAGATTCAATATTCTGACTCCATTTTGAGAATGCATTAACATAACATACACCAATACCCAGTCTTAATTCTTTGTAGTACATGGATCTTTAACTGCCATAAAGTACCAATTTACAGCTAGAAAAAAGTAAAGAAATGTAAAGTGTTTTTTCTTATTTTTGAAAGTCATAATGCACTTAGTGCTGCCACATAAACAGTGGGCAGAAGCCAAGCATGTCTGATCAACCAACAACTTTAAAATCTGCTAGACATAGTACACTGACGTAGTTTTCATTTTTTGTGCAGCATTGTGAAGTATATTGCAGCTTGTAAAACTGTCAAAATACTTTTCATGCTGTTCTGTGACTGCTGTCATGTATGCTCCTGTGCAAGACATAATCACAACACTTGTAAAAGAAGCATAGCATAAAGGATTATGACTGGATTGCTGATCGGAATCTACATATTATGTACTCACTCACAAGGTGAATCGTCTCGTCCATGCTGAGAACACATAACAACGGGTTATGACTGTTGATATGATCATAATTCTTTGTATTCCATGGAACTTTATCTGCTCCATGTACTACCAGTTACAGGGAAAAAATCACAAATTGTTTTGTCAGCTTTTAAAGCCATAAAACAATTAGCAGACTGTAAGAGAGCCAGTGTAATGCTCTACATCACATTTACACATACCTTTCATGCCTCTAAACTGTCCAGATTTCACATAACATCTAGATTATTAATTCATATTTCTGGTTTGTTCCTCATAAAATCTGTGGTGTTCAGTTTAAAACACTGAGGATTGAAGTCACTAAATAATGACTGACGTACATTGGAGTTTCAGAGTTTGTATCCTTCAGAAAATACATGCAAACACATCCTGTTATTCCGGCAAATTTCTAAGTTCATTAGAGG
>NC_056739.1:1229763191-1229773191 GCF_019279795.1 Protopterus annectens
CTTATGAAATCAGTAAACACTAATATGTACAGTATGAAAATTCAGTAAATACCTATATATTTATAAGCCTTGAATTCCTGGGATCACATTTTGAAAATTCTGTTTTTAGAGTCCATCACATTAACTTTAACTCTGTTAATGTAAAGTTCCTTCTTGAAGTTGATTTCACAGTTCTTATAGAAAGTCATTCTTTGAAATTTAACAGAAAGAAAAAGGACGGCCTTGCCTATATTATTTTGAAAAAAAAGCAGATTTTATTTTCTTTTGGCCAGCCTGAGATCGGTCATTTGTACTTTGGTCACGTTTTTCCCAGCCACATGTCTGTTACAACATTGAAGCCAAAGGCAAACTTTTTATCTTGAACAAATGTATGATAATACAGTAGATAATCGATTATCTGAACTAATTGGGAACTAGGGTAGTTTGGATAATCAAACTGTTTGGATAATAAAACATATAATGGAACTGGATAAAAAACTTCTAAAATTTAGTTTTTTTTCTGCATGCAGGAATACACTTTTTAACCATTCAGCGATTCCAGTGGACGATGAAGAATAATTTTCACACTCAAGCTTGCGACATCCTCTAAAAACATGCTCAACCAAATACATATAATGTTTACATATTCAGACTTTATGATTTTTCCTACCCAAAAACTTTGGAAGACAGTTTTGGATAATTGGCATTTCGGATAATCGACATTTGGAAACACATACAATGAACAGAAATTGCAGTCAAAATAAAACTCGATGTTATGATATGTGAAGAACTCACATAAAAAGTGTGCATATAATTTACATGTAATACATGGGACATTCTAATGAAACTGGTAAAAAGTGTTCATATTCCTGCAATGCCTCAGTTAATTTAAGTAGGGTGCACCACTTGAAAACATGTTGCTTAAGTGGATTTAGCTACTCTGAAGCCTTCTCTTGGATTAGGACTATAGCATTTTGTACTCTTGTCACCTATGCCATGGAGCTTTTTTTCATAGTTAGACTTACGCAGTTAACAAAAATTAAAGAGATGAGGTGGGTGTCAAGGTATCAGCTGTGTGCCAATTAAATGCTTTTCACTTAATAAAACTTGCCACATTTTCAGCATCCATATTTGACTATGTCTGTTCTCCATCTCAGCTGATTGCCAGCATCTGCAGCAGTTCTGGAAAAGGGCATTAAATCAGTATCAGGCTTTGAAATATTAATAATACCATATTACATAAGTGCAGTGATGACTATAGCACAGACACATGTATTTTTATAGAATGTTTCCCATTAGGTCTTTTATGTATCTGTTGGGAGAACTTTACTGTATTTTTCACTTTTTATTAGACAGATCAGATGAGACTTAATATATCTGGCTGTAACTAAGGCCCTTCTTTTACCCAGATTTTAGACTAGATGGAATATAACATTATTATCTAAACATTGATCAAAAGGTAATGTATTAAACATAGCTCACCCATTAACTCCAGGACTCCTGGTTCATCAGTATTTATCTATTATAGTTCCTACTAGAAGATGCTATGACAATAACTAAAATTATTTTTTTACGGACTCTTTTTAATGACTTGCAGGAGATGTCATACCTGGAGAAGATGCCACACCTGATACAGCTACCAAACTGGCTGATCCAGAACATTCAAATGATTACACTGGGACAGTCTAGATGTTCACAACCAGTGCAGTTACACTGTTCTACAGCCTTTAGGGTGGGATGGGGTGGCTAGTTTAATAAAGCTAATGGAAGGGAGGCAGAGTGCAGTTGCTTGTGGGAGGCCTTATGCATGCATGCAGCACCAGTAGCATACTTAAGGGTTAAAGGTTCACTGCCATTTCACTCAGACTTCCCTCTATTCAAAGCTTTGATTTTTGTAAACAATAAAGACTGGAATCTCTGTTTAGCTGAAAGACCACTATTCATATAGTGTCTGACATTTCACAGCCTGTGCAAGTTGAAATGTGCTGACTGCTGAGACAGAAGTATGAAGATAAATAAATCAAGTCTTTTATATGGACACCTAAGGGCTTGTTCTTGATAATGTAAAGTGGAAAGTCATGATAAAGACAATACCTTCTGAAGTACCACATATTTCCAAGTTTCGTTAAATGGCAAGGTTGTTTTCAAAGCTACTTATAACAGAATATTAAAAGTCAGTGTTATTTATTTCTTTCATACTCTGTATCAGTTGTCTTTTCTTAACAGTTAGTTGCTTCTCTAGTTTGCTGATCTAACTTGTTTGGGTGCCGAATTAGGTACCAAAACTTTGCTAATTATAGTTGTTTATTTTATTAATGTCGTTGCTGACAAATTTTAGTCTGAAGATTTTTTCCCCTCAGCTTCCCAAAAGTATTATAATTTCTTCAGTTTGACTTTCCATATTTACCTTATTGTATACAAACACACATGCCTTACACATGCTATCAGTATATGCTGCTGTTAGATTTTCCTTTTCATCTCCTAAAGCTATGCAAAATGCTTTCTAGTTTCATTTCCATAACAATGTATCACATGAATGCAGGTCTGAGAGAAAGGAAAACATTGCACATTTAGGTAGCAAACAGCACAGAAAAATAAAAGGAATTTGTTAATTCAGAAGGGTATATAAATCTATGTATCTCTGAACAACAGTTTATTACTGTTATCAAACTTTTTGTATAAAGAGAAACATTAAACTTTTGTTTTTTAATAATGAGTACTTTTTTGGTTGTAATAATAATATGAATCAGTTTAGGTTTAAAAAATCAGGCTTTGTTCTTAATGAACATGCGAGTATTAAAAATATATTGAAGGAATTGTATTTTGAAGCTTTCACAATTTTTAAGGTCAAGAGAGAACATTTGTCATCAGAGAAAAGAAAATGCCTATCAGATTTAAGAGAAAACAAGATTATTATTATTATAATTATTATAATTATTATTATTATTATTAATTATCATGCTCTCTGATAAAGGGGAGGAATGATAATTAGGGAAACAAATGACTACAATATGAAAGCATTACTCCAGTTAGGTGAAGGTATATTTTATCAAACAATATTTTTGGATCCTATTCATAGGTTTAAAACTGAGATACGTTTGTTTGGAAAAAGCAGTGGATGAGGACAACATTTTACAAAGTAGTGTGTGAATTGAGGGTATAGGATCCTAGGGGGGCAATATTTTTATTTGCTGCCAGAAATACATAAAACTCTAGAGCACCCACCAGGCAGACATATTGAATCCTCGTTAGAATTCCTCCCATTTTACTTTTCCCATCTGCATCAGCTAGCTAGGTCTAGCTTACATGATGCTATTCAGATTCTAGAATTAATACAGGATGTGCACGTTGAACAGGATTGAGATTTGTGCACACCATGTGAAATTTTTATATAATATTATTCTGGGACTAAAGCCTTAAATATTGGTCGCACAAGGCCAATCTGTATAGCTCAGGTTTCAACACACTGTTACTGTACCTAATGGAACATGCTTTAACAAAAATGTGTTTTTGTTTTAACCATGGTTGTTACATTCAATTACAATGCACAGCTATGGGTACATCATTTGCACATATGTATGCAGATTTTAATGGGCTATGTTGAAGAACTAATGATTTATGATAACAGCCATAATATGTACCTATATGAAATGGATATTTAGAGGAAACTTTTGTATGTTTGGTTGATTTGTATTTTTGACACTGTTGAACTCCATGAATGTACACAAAGTTTAAATTAAAACAAAAGGAGTTTAGAATATACAGTAGCATATCATTCACCATCCATTCCCTTTTTGGATGTTTTAGTCACCAAAAACATGAATGGTACATGTGATACCACCCTATACCGGAACCTTTCCATAACAGCATATTGGTGGTGAGTCAACACTTGTCATCCACCCCATATAATAACCAGTATTCTAAGACATCACTTTATTAGAATAAGAAACATTTTTCACAAAAAGAAGAATGATTTATATTCACAGGATGTTGCACTAAGGTTTGAAAAATTGCCTTTGATCTGATCAACATTCAAAAAGGTAAGGCTACTGTGAACTGAATGGATATACATAATTTATTAATGTATAAGGAGAAACCAAACAATAAATGCAATGAAATGGCACTGGTCACAGCATTTGGATGTAACAGTTTTAAGCTGAGAAAGTTAATTGACAAATATTGGCATACTTTAAAAGCTGATAGAGATCTTTCTTCAATTATTCCAGAAAAATGTAAAACTACTTACAGAAGGGGTAGAACATCAGGGCAATAGTCAGTTTAAACAGGAGCTCATTACATGTTCAGTAAACAATACAAGGTTCCAAATTATCTGGATGCTTTCCCTATGGCAATTGTTCATTTTGTAAATCTGTCATTGAAAACATATCTTTTACTTCAGCCAAGATCTCTAAGTTTTATATATATATATATATATATATATATATATATATATTAGGCAGCTGATACATGCACAAGTGAATGGATTGTTGATATGGCTAATTGTTCATGGTCTGATGTTTATATGGGCAAAGCTTCACATGTTTAAGTCACATGTATCAGAACAGTACAGTGATATACACTGTCACAGAAAGACAACACCTTGCTCACACTTACTGAGAAGCATCCACAGCAACCCTTACTTTTATGGGCATTGACAGATTGGTGCTAAGTAAACAAACAGAAGCGGCTGAAAAGAAAAATTAGGTAATATAGGAAAAAGTATTGTGTGAATGGGCGTTCCTTCGTTGAAGGTTGTGCGTTAGGCCCGGCACGCCAGTATGTAAAGCCGAAAGACACAAACATAGGAAAAAGTATTGTTCTTGGAGTATTATTTTACCTGGGCTCAGGGCCAGCCTTTGGTCAACTGGTGCCCTAGCCGAAAGGGCTCCACAGTGCCCCCACCACCACCCAGTGCCCCCATCCTGGCCCACCTACACTATCCAGATTACTTTTTTTTCCTTTTTCTCTCAGTTTGTCTTACTCTTCAGTTTTTCCTACATTCATTTAACACATTTAAAAAATATCAAAGTTCATAAACCAAAACAGTCATTAATGGCAGTTCAACTGGTTTCAGTTATCAATTAGGAACACAAGTCATAAACTCTTTCAAGTATCCAAGTAAAACGAGACACAGTAAAAAAGATGATAATTTATTGTAGCGTAGGCTTCATCAGACTTTATACAAAATGAGAAATCAGCTCATTTAAAAACTAATGAAACGAAAACCATTAGAGTTGCTGTCATCCAAAGGAGTTTATATGCTAGTTTGTTTTAGTCACTATATATAATGTTTTTATTAGATGTATTTATTTGGTGCAGATTTTAGTTTAGATATCGAATGTTAGTATATATGTCAGTAGTTTATATGACATTGTATTTTAGGCAATATATTTATTGCTTTTTTAGCCTTGCTTTGAGGCAACTGTTTGCAGCATCTTTCAGCAAAGGCTTTTCATGTGTTAGATCTGAGTTAATGACCTTGCTGTTTCATTGGATAATGTATGACCAATGGTTTTCGCTTCATTAGTTTTAAATGAGCTGATTTCTCATTTTGTATAAAGTCTGATGAAGCTAACTACAATAAATTATCATCTTTTACTTGATTGTCTGCTTTACTTGGATACTTGAAAGAGTTTATGACTTGTGTTCCTGAAGAGGACTTTTATTCTTGTGACGTGGTCAGAATTGATAACTGAAACCAGTTGAACTGCCATTAGGTACCCACACTTTTATGACATTTAAAAAATATATTTCTTTACTACAAAAAAAGAAACAAATAAATACTGGAAAAGCTCCCCTGCTGCAGCAGCGCCCCAGATGGTCTATACCTAAGGCCAGCTATGCCTGGACTTAATGAACATCTTTAAAGCATTATGTTTTTCACATAAATGTGTAATGTACAACAGTGCATGTGGCAAATGAGATACTGTCACTTTGTTTGGTTCAGTTTATGAATTTGTTCCTATTAACACAAGTTTATATCATTATTTTATTAAGCACAGACTGTTTATTTTAATGTGTCATTCATTGGGACAACAGATGACCTGCCATAATATATGTTTTCAAAGATGATTTTATATCTAAGCTAGTCACTTTGTTTAATGTGTTACTATCATCAGGAATGGTTTCAATGCTCTCTAAGTTGTCAAGTACCTATACACAGGGGTGGTTCATTGGTTTACTATTGAATGCTTGATGCTGCCAAGGTCGAGTTGAGCATTTGCTTAAACCTTTCCCCGAATATCAGAATGCTGAGCACCAACAAGCCAGAACACTTTTTTTCAAACACTGAAACTCCCAACCACTCTAGACCTAGGATCAGGTACTAACATGTGTCTGAAGGGGAGGGTTTGAACTGTCAGTAATTAGTTAAAACTTCTGAATGTCAGACCAAGAAAATGAAATTTTGTATTTTAATATTTTGATTTTTAGTATAGTATTACAATTATTTATTGTCTCTTTAAAAGTTGTGGGTGGTTTTAAAGAATTTTTTTTAGTACAGGACTTGTTTTATCTGATTGGTTCCTAGAGGTCAGGTGTTGTATGGAGAGCTTTTTAACTTGGTTTGATTCACTTTTGTTTATTTCTGATGAAGTCCAGGATATAAACTGGACAAAAGCACTTAAGTTGTTTGTGAATAAATTTGAAGTTATATTTACTGGTACTGATTCCATTTTCTTGGTCTCTCATTTGGAAGTTTTAATTGGTCTTTCATTGTGGTTCTTAGTTGGTAATTAAGAGTTCAACATACTGACATTCGAAATGCAGGGTTTGCACGGCTTGACTCAACCTTGACAGCAACAAACATTCAGTAGTAAATCAGGTCCATCGCATGCTGTCCATAATTACAGACCAATTAGCCTAATGTCTCTTACTGGCAAATGTTTTGACAATGCCTTCTAGGTCTGAAGATGGAAAAATCTCTGTAGAACTATTTGAATATATTCCATCATAGCTTTTTAAAAAAATAAGTCTACTTTTATAATTCAACCCACTTTTATAATTGTGTTAACAGGGCTTTGGACTCTGAAAAGGGGGTTATGGTGGTTTATTTGGCACGCCAAGGTATTTGACAGCTTTCCACATGTTGTCATTACAGAGTCAATGATTAAGTTATTGACTGACATTGTTAAGTGGATCCAAAACTGGTTACATAAGAGACAGAGTTAAAATTAATAACTATTACTCTAATTGGGAGGCCATTCAGGTTTGGGTCCCACAAGGACATTAGGCATTTTCACACCTTACAATATCAGGTTAATTTTGGGTAGTTAAATAATCTGATGATATAAAAACTGGAGCATTTGTGACCAGTCAAAATGACATACACACATTTAGTAAATATTTAGGAAAAGTACTTCATTGTTTGACAGAGCATAGGTTAAACATCAATAAGGATAAATGTGGAGTCTTGTATTTGGTAAACCGTCCCCATTTGCTTTTGTCATACCTGGGATGCATTGATCTAAATATACTAGGCAGATACAAAGCTCTTGAATTACTGCATGTAATCCTTTAAAAATGTGAACTCAAGAAATGATGACTAAATCTAGAGCTATGAAAATGGCTGGAATTATTTTTAAAAACGTCTCAGTAATAGACTTTACCTTCCTAACTAAACTATTTGTAACACATGTAAGGCCTGTGATGGAATATAACTCACTGTTCTGTTCATATAGATTTGACTTACAAATATTGGAAATCCAGAGAGAAAGTATTCAAAGAAATTTTAATTGATTAGACACCTTCCCTTACAATCAATGACTACAGGGTATGGACCTTTATGCCATCAGTTCTAGGCGTCTAAGAAATAGGTTACATCTAGCATATAGAATATTTTATGATTAAAAAGGGCCCCATATTAACTGGTATTTATACTTTCAGGATAGATATGAGCAGAAGCTCCTTATGAAGTTAATGCAGCTCAGTCCCTATGGTGTGTGGAACAACCTCCCAATTCCTATTTGTCAAGCTGACACAGTATTCTCTTTTAAAACTATAGTAGATGAATGGATGAGAACAGTTAAATGTATAAAACGACTGATTACTAGGGATCATGAGTACTGAAGACATTGAAGCCAGTTAACTTGAGTCATTATACAACACTGCTGCTGGTGGATTATTAGAGACTATCTTAATGTTATCTTTTTTGAGGTGTCATTACCTTTCTTCACTACTGGGCTTATATGAAATTTGTTTTATTAATATTTGTGAATCATGCACACAGTGGAGATTTGGATGATCTGTGTGTTTATTCTATCAGTTGGGTTGAACTACATCCTTCCTGCAAGGTCTGATGAGCAATTCTGACTAGCTGGGGGGAATCATTCTACATCCATCCATGACAAAAGTAAACAATAATCTATGAGGGATTGTGCATTACAGGAAAATATGAATCACTCAGGGGTGTTCTGGAAACCATCATTATCTGTTATATTGGTTTGCATTTGTTTTATTATTAGTATATACTTTTTGAATGTTTTGGTATAAAAAGCTCATGTTTAATTTTTTAAAGTTAGTAAAGGATATGTAATTGTTGCTGAATGAAGTAATTTACATCTGAAATATATGTATATATGTTATGTAAGTATTTAATAAGATTTAGTCTCTTCTCTTACACACACACACACACACACACACACACACACACACACACACACACACACACACACACACACACACGCATGCACAGATAAAGAATTAGAGACAGTCACTCATACATCTATAAAAACTCAGAGGGGGAGGGGAGAGAGAAAGAGAGAGAGAGAGAGAGAGAAACACACACACACACAACACACACACACACACTGACATATATATATATATATATATATATATATATATATATATATATATATACACATATACACACACACACAAAAACAGATAAGGAGGCAGAAAGACAGTCTCTCATGCATACACAGAAACTCAGATGGACACACACTAATATACCCTTCAGGATCAGCCAGAGGATGTTACTGGGAACAAAGAAGTCTGGTCTCTCAGCTTAGCTTGCAAGTACATACACATCCCAACAAGACAGGGATTTAGAAAATGATTATGATGATGATTGTGCTTCCTTTTTGTCTAATCCTGTGTCTACACTTACGTAAGCTGTGCAATTTTTTATGCATTTTTGTTTATGCCGTCTGCCATCATCAACTCTCTCACGATCAATGTGCCTATTGTTTCCTCATATGGACAAGAGCAAACTACAAGAGATACAGATGCAATTTTCTCTTAGGAAAAACAGATTTTTGTTAAGATTTTGTTGGAACTGGGAACATCACATTTCAGATTACTGTATAAAATGAAAAAGGACTAGCTTCTGGCTAATGTAGCAACCTAGCTCATTCAACCAGTCGCCTTACCTTCATATTGGTGAGGGATGGCATCTCTACAGAATGGCTAGTGTAGGCAGTACTTGCAATATGTAACATTCAATGGATTAGTGTTTTAAAGCTAGGATGACAGAAAACTCTAACAGAGTAACTGCAGATGATCACATTTGCACCGCCTAGTCTTCTCATCTGCCACAAATTTTCTTCTCTTAAAAAAGAAATAAGCTATTGAAATGGTTATAAAATTTTAACTTTTGCAATCTTGTCTCCACTTGTTGTTAATGCAGTTTTAACTCTATAATCACTTACTCCATCTCTGTTTCTCCCTACATAACTTTGCTAGATGCATATTTCTCCTTTAAAGTTCTTTCTTCTGAGAGGTTTCCACTACAAAGTGTGTCTAATTGGCTCTGTATTTCAGCATCATCAATGAACCCAGGTTTGTAACTTTCCCGAGACCCCTGTGTAGAAAAAAGGTGATTTCTTATACTGCAAAAGCCATGTGGGTGAAGGTGAGGTGAGAAGGTGGGGGGTAGGTATGTGAAGATTAATTGTAAAAGGCTTCACAAAAATTCAGTACAAGATTTCACATCAAGTATGGAACTGACACTCAACCATGTGTGGAAAATCAGTTTTCTGCTTCCTGCATCTGTTTGAATACTGAAACTTGAGAGTTAATT
>NC_056739.1:1229780691-1229825691 GCF_019279795.1 Protopterus annectens
AATAAAAAGTTGTGCTCCACAGATTTCAGGAAATAAAAATTTAACAAATGAACTCTAAAGGCACACTCAGGGTTTTCTTTCTCCTTGGCTTGTTTTTTATTCAACAATTTCACAAAAAGATGATAAAGTCAAATCTTATCATTAATATGGGATATTACCCTGCGTGAATGGGTGTAACTTCATTGAAGGTTGTGCATCAGGGCCGGCAACTCGGCACATAAAAATCAACTGCCAATCATTAGCGGACCGAAGTTCCGCTGTGGCAACCCCTAACCGGGAAAAGCCGAAAGAAACAACATCCTTTCTATACACACCAGCTGAAAGGTAGCCTGGTGTGTATTTGCAATACAGTAATGCCCAAAAGATGGACGGAGAAGAGGAGGACATGTAAAAATGTCTAGGCATGTTAGACTGCACCATAATATGTGCAAATGCTGCATTTGTCTTAACAAGTTCAACTTTCTCCATTTCTGAAATTTTTCTCAAGAATTTCTGCCAGTTTTCTCCATTAATAAGTCATTCTCTGCTGGTTGTTACTCAGTAATAACAACTTTATCTTATACACACAGTGTAAATTACTTCATTTACCTCCAATGCCAAGTACAGTTCAGCTTGGCTTCTTTTCTACTGACTTGAAATCCAGTAATTATTCTCAATACAAATGTACAGCTTTATATCAGTAAATTGTGGATGCACCCCCTTCCCCAGCCTGCATACAGACATAGCAGCCTGTGAAGCAGCATGGCAAGGTATTATAAGGTATGTTCTACATAGGCTTGACGTATAGCTTCCTTCCTCTTACATTTTCTGTGACTCTGATCCAGTGCTCCTGTGTTATCCACAGCAATGCTATTGTACATACTGCCTTTATGATGTCACCAGAGGAGAAGACAAATAATAATGCATGCATTCTTATAGCCTGCATCAAATGAATACAGCTAGACTGCAGTGTAATGTTTCACAGTCATGAATAGCTACATCTATTAATTTGCACGGTTGGTTCGCTGACTGCTCTGTGCTTTTACCCAAATCAGCTTTAGTACAAAGATCAAAGCGGCCTGCTGTTTCTGCCCCCTAACCGCACACACATATTTATGAATGGAGAGATGTCACCTACACAGTAGTTTTAATGGCAAACTGCATATCATCAAACAAGCTCAGTTTCCAGCAGTTAAGTAAATTCACCCTTTTAATGGCCAGTTTTCTCCATTAATATTTCATTGAGAATGTTAACAGAAAAATTCTCCAGTGCAGCTAACTGCAGACTTTTCTCTGACTTTCTTCCTTCCTTGGATCCGTTCAAACAACCCACAGCTTACGTACTCAATGTGGTATCAGCAGCAGCTTCTTTTACAAAACTAAAAATATCAGTGAAAGGCAGTCGCTGGCTGTTAAACTCTGTCCAAAACACCATTAGACCAAGTTAGACAATCTGCTGTTGCTTTGCCCTCTCCACAACTTTTGACCTATACATATCCTGTCCAGACACAGTAACTTCCTGGGGAATGTTACAGTTTTCTAACCCAGCCCTCTTGCCTGTCAATGTCTGAAAAGTACAGGGTGCACATGTGGCTACCATATACACTAGCAGTTACACAAATCTTTTACATACATACATAGACACATACAATTGTTTCAAGCACAGGCATTAATGTCCTTTCAGCCTGCCAATATACCAAAAACAGTTGTTCCCATAATAAGTGTCCAGGCTGTTCCTAAACATATGTAAACTAGAGCTGTAATTAGGTAGACTGTTTCATGCATCAGCTGCTGTCACAGAAAACTAATTAGTACAATTCTCATTCCTATAGAATCTTCTACATAGATTGTCTGATGATTGATAGCACCAGACATTCCCAGAGATTGTTGTCTCTAAATGCTCTGTATGTGTGAATAAGATCTCTTCTTCAATATATATATATATATATATAATACTCTGTACAAGTTCATATAATTTAGTCTTTCATAATAACTCAAATTTTCACATTCATGGATGCCCTTGCTATATTTCCACTGTACTCTTTCCAGTTTACTCATGCTTGCTTTCTTATAAGGTTTCCATATTGTTATCCCATAGTCAAGTTTGGGTCTAATGTAATTAGCAAACAATGACTTCATCATTTCTGATTTTCTGGACTTCATAAATCTTTTTCTATAACATATAGTTCTATAACTATCATTAACCAATTGGTTGATATGATTAGAAAAAATCTCTTAGTATTAGAAAAACTCATATACCCAGGTCCTTAAATGAATCTACAGTTTCAATCACTGTGTGCTGTATTAAATTTTCACCTTTCAATTTATGTTTCCCAAATCTCATATGCTTAGCTTTTGATGTACTTATCAGCATACTACTCTTTTGTGCCCAAATGGTCAATTTAGTCAAGTTCTTTTGCAGACATGCCCTATCTGTAACACATGCAATCAGTTCACCAACCAGAGGGAAAAGTGCTGTAAGATTATGAAGCATTGGTATAACGCTGTCCTTTTCAAAATTCTTTATGTTACAACTGAGCATTCTGTCTGGTGCTTGACTTTACAAACTGTATTATAACAAAACAAAAAATGTGTAGACATCCGGGTCCATAAAATGTGTTATTTATTTATCCAGGAACATAAAATATGCTATTTATTTAGTTATTTATTGTAGTGTCTGGGAATACATAGATATATAGAATTCCTTATAGCACCTAAAAACAGAAACGTTTTTTAACATTTTAGGAGTGCCCACTGAATCTGATGCATGTATTTCTTAGTTAGGTGGGTGGCAGCATCTGTCAAAATATGTGCATTTTTTAAATGCAATGTGAGTTGGCATAGCAACAATACAAGTTAATGAGTGCAAAATGGAAATCCCTAGCTACAGTCCTGTTTCTACCACACAGCCTGCAATGGAATCTGCTTTGTACTGCTAGTTCCTGTTCTCTAATACGAACTCTGACCTTAGCTATGCAGTACAATTACTTTCACTGGGAACTTAATTGTAATGTATCTTAAAAGCTGCTTCTAGTTTTATTAATAAATTGGCCATTTGCAGGCTCTGTGGCACCACATACCCAAACTGTGATTTATGACACTTTGACTCATATAACAGGTAATTTACTCTTAATGTAAGGCTTAAATTGACATAATTAACACAGGAAGTGCATGAACTTAACAACACTTTCTTAATGAGCAGTATGAAACAGAACTTTTCATAAATCAGCTTAACATGGAAACTTCAGCTTCTAGTAAATTAATGGCATGGTTATAAATTTACATAATCAAAACTATAGATGTGGAACTGTAAAATTCATATGGTTTAAATTGACTGAATGACTTGTTTTGGGGTAAAATAACCTCAAACTTTAATTTACAAGTCACACTAAATCTGCAGTTTCCTGGCAAGACTGACGACACAGTATTTATGAACATTTCCTTTGTATCTTTCATTCAGGGGTTTACCAAGATACCAAAAATAAAATAATTTCATGGATAGGTTTGTTAGTGCATTGCAGCCGTTGTGGTTGCACAAAACAAAGACGATTCATAGTTTACTAGTCTTCTGAGTTCGTCCATGTCCTTTTACCTTGTTAACCATTTCCCTACCAGTATAATATTCTTTACAAGTGTTTTAATAATGTGAATTAAGGAAAAAACATGTTTTAATCCATTCAAATGAATAGTTTAACAGTCATAATGCGAAGTGCCATTCTGGGTGAAATTTAAAATGTTGCGCTACATTAATTCTTGATATGCCCAAAACATGGTCATACAGAAAATGTGGGGAAAAGACTAAAACTTGTCGCTGTTATGAGCAAGTACTGATTTTTTTGCGCAAATGTTGGGTAATATATTAACCTCAGATGTACAATACAAATATTTCAAAGCACCATCTTAAGTGTGTTTTGTCAGAACTCCAGCTCTATTCAGTCGCATACCGTCTGCTCAGAGGTGACATGTGCCTGACATACAAGGCCATGTCCAACCCGGAATTAATGGACATGCTCCACCTCAAAAAATCCAAATCCACCAAAACCACTAGAGCAAGCGACTTAAACCTTAGCACGGATATAAATAGGACGTGCTGGAGGGATAGATTTATCACTCAGAGACTCCCTATGCTGTGGAATAAAATCCTGGTCCATGTGAGGCAGAGCACCTCGCTGACTCTGTTCAAGAGAAATCTAGACCTGTGGATGGGAGATCGTAGGCTTACCCTGGGAATCATCTCTGTGTCACTGCTGGACAGAGGCACAACAAACTAATGGGTACAGTATTTTTTCATATAAGGGGTGGCGTAAGCCACAAAAATTTGGGCTAAGCTTATAAATGCCTTAGGGCAGATAGCCTAGTATAAACCTATGAACCTATGATAAAGTATGTATTACAAGAAAACAATAAACTGCTTTGTGGAGTGATACTTTTTAGGATAGAAATTGAAACATCTTATCACTTATTTCGTGAGGTATGCCACTATGATTGCCATAACACACATCTGGAGAGTGTGTGTGTTTTGAGGGTGCTAGAATAAAAAAGTATCTGAGTTACAATCATTTGTTGAACTGAACATGCACAGTTTTCCAAAATTTGTACTTAGAAAACTATGATTCTAAATTTAAAATGCCAACATTGCTTCATAATACTTATTGAATTTGACAAAACATTGTTATGCACAGTTGACCAAAAAGGTGTTTTCAGAAATTAGTGATTATTTTTGTTCAAAGCAGCATCAACAATGCCATTTGCTTGTAGAAAGGTGCATGAGATTGGCACCTGTGCCTGTACTGAATTCAGTATGACTACAGAGAGTTACGGACACATAAACCAAGGCCATGCACCTTTGTATAAGCAACCTGGTATCAATCAAGGGTCAAAAGGTGTGGGGTAAGTATGCATACGAGTAAATATATATATATATATATATATATATATATATATATATATATATATATATATATATTAGTTACTGTAGTTTTGTTGGGATTGCTGATACAGGCAATAAAAGTAAGGATGAAACCCCAAAACTCCACTAGCTTTTTAAAAGTAGGAACAGTTTCAGTTAGAACAATGGTAGGGTCCTTTCTTTTAATTTTCAAAATTTATGTAAGTGTAGCTGATATAAATATGGCCAGTGATGTGAAATTAGTAAGGTGATAACATAACAGTACATCTTGCTTGAATGTGGGTTATATAAAGTTTATTTATGCATGTCATGGTTTGGTTACAAGGATGAAGTTGAACTATCAAAACTTTAAGGCAGGTGTACACAAGTTCTAGCATAACTCAGACCTAGTCACTTCATACTGCTGACATACCAACACTTGCATTTGTTTTGATAGGCTACAAATTTCAGTTTTTTTTACTCTGATATTCTGCAGTTAAGAAAGACGAATATCTTAATATCTGTCTAATTTATATATATGTATTTTTTTTGCCTTGAAAGCAGGCAGAATTTGTAGGAACATGTAGTTTCTGAGTAGTTAAATATACTTATAAATTAACTAATGTTTCTGCTCAGATATAAGATTACACACACAAACACAAATAATTGTTTACCATGGTAGTGCATTGATCAGTACTGCCTAATTTCAGGCTCAGTTCAGGTGAAATACAAAACATTTCTCAAGCAAAAAAGGTAGAAATGTAAGCAATAACAAAATAGAATAGAGCAGAATTGAATAACAGAATAGTTCAGATTAGTTATATAGAAAACAGTACAGGTATAATATAGTAAACCAGCAGAGTGTGATGTGTAATATTCATATTAGTTTTCCAAAGTGGATTAACCTTCAGAAATTGAGAGAGATGAGAACAGAACTGGAATTGAAACATTTAAAACTGGAGGCTACCAACTACTTTTAGCAGCATTATGCTTATCTCTCATTGTGTAGACTAATTTAAATTTAACATTACATTTGGGCAATTTTAATGGTAAACCAGCCTTGTCGGGGCACGGAACCTTCACTGTACTTCAGGTTGTACCTTTAATTAATAAGTTACTGTGTCTGAGTATATCACTGACACAATGGCTGTTCATCTGATTAAACCTTTAAGCTTGCATGCCATAGCCAACATTGAGTGGAACTCAATTACTGATTACTGGCTGTGTAGGAACTCAGATTATAAAACATCAAAAGAAAATAATTAATTATCATGGGTTAGAAGGTTACAGTCTACTCCACCTGTGATTTAAATAACTACAAACCATGACTAGTGTTAACATCATTCCATCAAAATAGGGTTAGGGCAGATAAAAGAAAACTGGTTATTGTGGAGTTTATGTATCCTTCACTGAAAGATACAGACGGAAAGGCAGCTAAATGGAAGATGACTAAAATCATGTGGCCAAAAGACATTTAACTGTAGAAATGGAAAGCAGGTTGTGCCAACTTACCTGTCGCTGTCAGCTATAAGGATCACTGGTTTCTGTAGAGGTTACCAAGTTCATCTTCCCTGATCATCAAGTACCCGAGCCACAAAACAATGAGGAACAAAATGATAATCATCAAATAACTGAGCCACAAAACAATGACAAACAAAATTCTGATGCATCAAGTACCTGATCCACAAAACAATGAGGAACAAAATTATGATCATCAAATAACTGAGTCACAAAACAATGAGGAACAAAATGCTGATGCATCAAGTACCCAAGCCACAAAACAATGACAAACAAAATGCTGATGCATCAAGTAACTGATCCACAAAACAATGAGGAACAAAATGCTGATGCATCAAGTACCCAAGCCACAAAACAATGACAAACAAAATGCTGATGCATCAAGTAACTGATCCACAAAACAATGAGGAACAAAATGCTGATGCATCAAGTACCCAAGCCACAAAACAATGACAAAACAAAATGCTGATGCATCAAGTACCTGATCCACAAAACAATGAGGAACAAAATGCTGATGCATCAAGTACCCAAGCCACAAAACAATGACAAAACAAAATGCTGATGCATCAAGTACCCAAGCCACAAAACAATGACAAAACAAAATGCTGATGCATCAAGTACCTGATCCACAAAACAATGAGGAACAAAATTATGATCATCAAATAACTGAGTCACAAAACAATGAGGAACAAAATGCTGATGCATCAAGTACCCAAGCCACAAAACAATGACAAACAAAATGCTAATGCATCAAGTACCTGATCCACAAAACAATGAGGAACAAAATGCTGATGCATCAAGTACCCAAGCCACAAAACAATGACAAAACAAAATGCTGATGCATCAAGTACCCGATCCACAAAAAAATGAGGAACAAAAGGCTGATGCATCAAGTACCCGATCCACAAAACAATGAGAAACAAAATGCTGATGCATCAAGTACCCGATCCACAAAACAATGAGAAACAAAATGCTGATGACTTTTTGCCAATTGACATCACTGCCGGTACAGTTTTTGAGTGTGCACTGATAGTAATTCCTTAGTTTTGGGAGATATCTCTCATCTCCATACTTGTGCAACTGTGGTGCTGGCATATATAATTCCCCCACACACTGAAGGCTGCAAAGTGGGGTAAAAGTACTTACAGTCTGTTTTCATCCTTTTATGTTTTGGGCATTTGCTTTCAGCATCATAGTTCCTTTTGTTTTAGTCACTCAAGGATCAATAGTAGAATCATCAGATATTTCATAGTGCCAGATATGCTGCACTTTTTCAGCTGTGAAACAGACATATATTATACTGGCATCTAGATCAGGAGCACTGCTCTGAAAAACACCATAGCACTGTGTCTGTCATGTTACGTCACAAGTGTATACTAAGGCATGTATCTTATTAGTATTGTTTAGTGAAAAAGTAAATGTTGCTGTTTACTTTTCTTCACAAAAAGGTAACTTTTTTAACTGCTTGTAGAATTTTTTTTTTTTTTGCCATGAGTAATTAAGAAGCTTATTCATGGCTGTTAGGGCATTTTAAACAAATTACATAATTTATTTTCAGAAATCATGCTATAATTAACTAGATATGATGTGCCTGCTAATTACACAGTGTTAATAAATCCACAATCAATAATATAGGTTTACTATCAACATGTGGAACAGCAGTTAAGCGAAACTTGGATATACGACAGTATGGTTCCAAGTTTCCATAACACCAACCTATAAATGTACAAATCCACTGTAGTGAATACTGGTGTGCATTCACTCATATGAGGTTGATGTTCTGATTGGATATCGCACTACAGTGAGAATTGTGAAATTCACCCTTTTCCCTCACTATAGTGCTACCTTGGAGCTTGTACATATAATATGCAGGGGGTGTGGGGGTGCAGGGGGGGCAATGTTAATAAAACATCACCAGAAGTCAAGGTAAGCTGGGTAATGATGATAATATCGAAATTATTGACATTACCACTGTCAGCATTTTGATTACATAACTTTTTCATTTCTGACATTTACTTTCAAGTAAGTAATTACTCGTAGAACTGTGTTTCCTGATTTTGATACTAAACCTATATATATATATATATATATATATATATATATATATATATATATATACACACACACACACACACACACACACACACACACACACACACACACACACACACACACACAGATAAAATGGATCTTCTGTGTTTATATCTGATGACAAATACACATCCTGTTATGCTTAGACATGTATCTCCATACGCGCGCACACGCACAGACACACACACACACACACACACACACACACACACACACACATCTGCAAAAGCTGCTAGGTATATGAATGGTTGCATGACAATGTAGTTTCCCACACCCTTTGTACGTGGCAAAGCAGTGTGCTAATCTATAGTTGGTTAATAGCCAAAAGTAAAGCAATGTAATATTTAGTCATTGCTGGGCTCAAATCCAAGAATCTGAATTTCTATAAAAGTCTATTCATATGGTCTGAAACTAGATCTGAAAAGAGAGCATACATTCAAAGCCATTGGCTTTTGTAAATAGTGGTTAATAGTCATGTCCCAGGTTGGATATACTGGTGCTTTGATTATAATTCTAAAAACACTGCATCCTGATTTCTGGCTACATTTTGAGATGACTGTTGTTTTTAGTTGCAATGAAAGATGCATTACAGTACTATATATGTTTATATCTTGGTTAAGCTGAACAAAAAATAAGTCACAAAGTCTGATTATTTGTATATACCTGAATGTATAGTGTTTTTATACAAGCATAGCAAACTTAGCCTCTATATATACAATAAAATGCCTGTGCATGCACTTTCTACAAATGCTATGATTTTTCAGTGCACCTCTTGAACTACTTGTACTGAATTCTGCAACTACAAAAAAACTCCACCAGCTGCTCAGCAAGGTAGAATGGAAAAAGAAGTAGGTAACTTTAGAACTCTACCTTCTTAAAGAAGTCATACTACAGAAGTTGAATGCAAACAGATATACACTAATACATATGTAGTCTTATTAGTAATCCAAAGTGCAAACATTTGTCATAAAATGACGGGTGCTAGCCGTTACCACTCAGATACACCTTTAAAAATTCTACATTTGTGCTTGCACCTTTACGTTTCTGTCTCATTCATTTATATAAAAGGAAAAGAAACTCATAAATCCTCTGGGTTACTTTTGCTTTCATTCTTGTTTATTTGTCTGTAATGTTTGCAGCTGTTTAGGCTGCCTGCCAATAAATGAGGATCACTATAATGGGTTAGGTCTGTTTACGATAAACCAAGCTAGTGACTGAAAACTATAATATACTGACTAGCCTGGCAGTATCTTAGCAAGATGCCAAGAACCTCTTAACAGACTCTAGACTGACCAGAGGTTGCAAGTGGTATTATTGCCAGTCTAACTCACAAAAATCCCTGCGTAATAAAGTAAATTTGATATATGTATTTTCTTCAAATATGTGTTCTTCTCTGTTCCTTAACAGACTTGTTGTATTCCACATCAAAACAGGAAAAAAACAATGACATTTTCATTCGCTGCTTTACAACTTATATCACACACATTAAAACTTGAGGATCTACAGAGTAATTTTAAGTTTAAAATAATGTTTTTATTTACAACAGCTAGGCAAGGCTGGCCTCAGGACGTGTGCTAACTTATCACTCATTTTCAAAACAGTTTTTACTCTTATTATAGCAGTGCTGCGGACATTTGCAAACTCACAAAATTTCCCTGTGCATTTACAGTCTGGGACAGCAGAACAGGGCATCTGACATTGCAGTAGATACAGCACAACGCTGTTATGTTTAGTCTAAAATGGGACCTTGTTTTAAAATCATTCACTGACAGTCACACTTTTTCCAGATCAAAGTGCTAGGTATAAAAATGAATTACATGAGGCAGTCACAGTTTTCTTCTGTTTTTATTTACTTTACTCGTTCAAAGTAAGTGTTCAGAGTACAGTCCTTCCCTGACATATTGTATCTGCCTTGGCTACTCTTGTAACTACATACTACATGGTGCCACTTTCCATATATAAAATGCAGTAAAAATGGCTTCCCTGGTTCAAATATAAGGTTTAGGCATAGGAAAGTGATTGGAAACTACCATGGTGAGAATGATATTGCCCCTATCCTGAAATGAAACACTGGAATGATGTGCCTTTTACCTGTTAGATCACATTGGAGAAGTGAGGTCACTGGAGCCTAGTTATGTGGTGCAGTGTGTTGAGCCCTTACTGTGACCTCAGGGCTCAGTTAGCAGCCCTGGCACTGGAAGAGCCAGGCAAGGGGGCGGAGTAAAGGGGCATGACCCACTTGCCTCCTCTTTGTGGCAAGGATTAAGGGATATACACCATCAAGGGCCCATTGTGTTGTACAGTTTTCTGGTGGAGGCCAGAAAGAAAGAAATATGACTTGCGCTATGGAAGAAGGGGCAGGGCTGCCTGAGAGGAGGCTCCCTTTTCAGAAATGAGGGGAAGCCCTTCACTCCAGCCCATTGCACATCCCCTCCCTGGTGCAACTGCAGGTGTGTGCACAAAGCTGGATCCAGCACTAGGCAACCTAAGAATTTGCCTAGAGACCCATGCTGGCAAGGAGGCCACAGCATTAAACTGAAAAAAATAAAAGTATTTTTAGTGACTGTGTACTGGCGCTTTAAGCAGTTTCCTGCTTTGCCCATATCCATGTCCTGCTGCTTCCTCCTTACAGCCAGTGAAAGAGGAGCAAGCATGGGTATGAGGTTTCAAAGCAGAACGAGAAGCAAAACTAACAGCTTGTATTCAGAGTAACGGCATGTGACTGGAGCTGGTATTTGGAGTAATGGCAGGCGTCTGGAGTTGGAGTTACTGCATAGCATAACGGCAGGAGCTGGGGTATGTTTGCTAGAGAGACTCTGTGCAGTATTTAATAAAAGGTGTGCGGAGTGCTTTGGTTCACCAGAGATGGATTTATTACACAGCATGAAGGCAGGGGTCTGAAGTTGGCTTTGGTTTGCTAAAAAGAGTGTGTGTACATATGTGTGTGTGGGCATGTTTAATGCCTCACTTAGCTATATTATAAATGGTAGTTAATGGTAGAAAAATATTTAGATCATAAAGTCACTACTTAAATAAATGTCAAATGATATAATTTCAATAAAACATAACCTTTTATTTTCTTAAAGTTTATAAGATTCTAGTCCTTCGGCTGATGCACTCTAGTATACAAATAGTGTTACTTTCAAAATTAAGCATTTTTATGTACACAACATTTTTCAATCATTTGGCTGATCAAGTAATCAAAAAGCAACCTTCCAATAAAAATAAAGTAAAAAGAATCTCTACACCTACATTTAAATGAACACGTTCCAGTTAATTTTCACATCCACTTTTAATGACTGTTATGTTTCGAATTTTGGACTATTCTTTACACAGCTGTTTTGTTTACTTTGTAGATACATTCAGTAGTGTTACTTCCATTGGCAAAGAGGAATAAAACCCTTAATAGGTAGCAGCAACTCAAGCGTGATTAATAACTTAAGTACCTGCAGTGTCTGGCATGGATGGAGGCAGGACTTTAGAGGCTATGCTGCATGTCTTCTTTCTGGCAGAGAGGTGAGCCTTGGCTCCTGTTTGTAACTAGAGAGGAGACAAGGGATCAGAACTGCATCTGGGTCAGGCTTGCATGTGAGTTTGCAAGCCATCATTGCCTTGTGTGAAGAGAATGCACCTGGACCATTTCTAATGGCATGATGTGGCCTCCAAAGGTATACTGGCGCATAGTGGGAATCCAACATTTCAGAAACCATCAGGGATGCTGGTTTGGCTCACTTCCTCCCAAAACAACTCTGTGCTCACCAGCTATGCTAGAGGGGTTCATGACCCTGGTCAGAGGGGTTATTCCAGTGTAACTCACTTAAGCCTTGCTACTGAGGATACATGGACTCAAAAAAGCTATGCTACTTTAGAAGATAAAAAAGGATCAGCAGTGCCTATCCTAAATCAATGAAATGATATATTTCACCCTTAAAGATGTATGCATACACTTACCAGATTTATTGTCCTTAACATCTTAATGTGTTTTAAGATTCTTATTTTCACTGTGCATTTCAGTTTTTCCAAAGGAACATTAAACCAGACACTCTTTAATATAAATCACCCCATGAGTATGCCAGGTAAGACTTTCTTTTATTTGTAAAGCATCTCAATTGATAGTATACTGAATGCCCTCCATTATACAAGGGCAAGCAATACAGTTTGGCATTTGAAATGTCCTTTAACCAAGTATGGTCATACACTTGTCCACCTAAAGTGGCTGTGCACTAAAGAAGATTATGTATTTCTGAATCTTTCAAATTCCCCCTTTGGTACTAAAGCAAATAAAACTAATAATTCTGTGTCAAGGACTATTAGGTCCAATGTGTAGGTAAAGTACTTTCAAATCTTCCATACATATTGCTGTGTGTAAATCCAGACATTGTGTTATGCTTTATATTTTATGCATTGCTATAGACTGTGTTGTAGGTATGAAGACTTTGTTAATGAGTTTCAGTGCATTTCTAAGAATTTATATTTATCAGGGCCCATCATAAATGGCTTAGTAGAATAAATTCTGCTTTTGGTAACATGAATAGAAAGAATATTGCTCTTCTAGTTATTACAAGAATGCACTCATACTCACAAATGTGCACACACGCACATACACACATGCACGCACGCACGCACACACGCACGCGCACATGCACGCAAGCACACACACGCATGCACACACACGCATGCACGCATGCATGCACACACACATGCACACACACACACATGCACGCACACACTTTTTGGCACATCTACCAAATATATAACTTAAAATATGAGATACATTAGCATTATGTATACACTGTGATAGGGTGAAATCTAAAGGTCTCATCCCTTCCTTATGAAATTCTTCCTGAGACTGTAAGCATAAAGCAGTTATAATTTTGCCACTGTGTAACCTGCCGTGTTGTTCTTTGCAAAAATATTGGAATATGGTGGACACACAATACATATTCTTTACAAACATACAGGACTGTGAACATACACAAATATAACCAAGAAAGGTTATTTGGTTTGGGGCTTGAACTCAGGCCCATTGAAAAAAAAATGTTCCATTATGGTATCAGCTGCATTACTAAAATAAGGGAAGACCTGAACATCATTTCATCATGTTAACCTTACTCTGTGCACATTCCAGTGGCTACACAATATAAAGTACTATATCTGTAAAGAGTAAATAAATATTTGTGTAATCACTGGTTCTGTACTGAGAAGGGTTAAGCGCTGAAGAGATGCACAAGTTTTACACTTAAATTATTGCATGACTATAGTCAACTGTTTTTGCCTATTAATATGTGAGTATGTTGGATGTTGCTTTGTCACAAGTGTTACAGTACAGCATCCAAAGTCATGAGTTGGAGGAAAGAGAAAAGGTGAGCTTATTTTTTATTTTTTAATTTTAATATTCACAAATTCCTTAGTTTGTGTGACATCAGAGGTTGTAGTGTGGGAGGAACAGAGCACTCAAGCTGGGGGAGTTGGAGGTTCCGGGTTAATGCACCTTCCAAAAATATTTCTGGTCCACTATTCCAAGGTTTTGTTCATAGGTAGGTACTAGGCCATCTGCCCGAGGGCATTTATAAACCTAGCCAGAGTGTGTCGGCTTTCGCCGCCCCATTGATTAATTAACTGATCCTCTGTCAAGAAGAGCCAATGAAGTGATCCCAAGGTGGTATTTTCTGTTACCCATCCACTCGTCAAGGCTACTCTTGAAGAATGTTAGTGAGGGGCTCTGCCTGATGTAGTTAGGAACTTTGTTCCAAAGCATGGGGAGTCTCTGTGACAGGAATCTATCCCTCCAGCATGTTCTATTTATAGTTATGATGAGGTTTAGCTCACTAGAGCTCGTGGCTCGCAGTGACTTGGATTTCTTTAGGTGTAGCATGTCCATCAATTCTGAGTTGGACATGGCTTTGTAAGTCAGGCAGAGATCACCTCTGAGTAAGCAATATGCCACTGAGTACAGCCGGAGTTTTTTCAGTCGGGCTGCATAGGACATATGTTTGAGGCCAGAAATCCTCTTTGTCCATATATATGGTTCCCCTGTGTTGTTACCGAACATACATTTGTACGGAAAATGCAGAGGTGTGATTTAATGTCGACAATACGGATGGCCAAACAGTTGATGATTTGTCAATGGTATGGAATGTCGATACAGGTAAGTGTGGTTGGGAGTGTGACAGCATGTATGTGTGTGTGTGTGTGTGTGTGTGTGTGTGTGTGTGTGTGTGTGTGTGTGTGTGTGTGTGTGTGTGTGTGTGCATGGGAGTTAGAGTTAGGCTTACGGTCTGGGATGAGTGAAGGATGGGAGTTGTGTGTTTGTGTGTAAGTCTGTATATTTAAGGGTAAGAGCTGGGTTAGAGAATAGATACAGTTTTTATGAATGTCTGTGTGTTTGAGTCTGTCTTGTGTAGTGTCACTATTACAGGAAAGTTTTAATGACCTTAAGGTGTAGGGCTAGGGATGGGGGAAGGGGCAGCATTAGAGTTAGGGATAGCATCCATTACTAAAGTGGTATGGGGGGGCCCTAACCCTGCAAATTAATGTCATTAAAACGTTCCTGTAACACTCATCAGAAAAATTTGAGGCTAGTGTCACATGGGGTTTGAATTTTAATATCAGGAGAGGAAATAGTTTTTCTCTCTTGATATCATTGTTGTCTTTTACTGTTGTATATGATCAAATGCATTTTACATTCTTCATTAGAACATTTCAGTCATAAAGAATAGACTCATATATATATATATATATATATATATATATATATATATATATATATATAAACTAACAGAGATTTCATTATAGCTCAGCAAGTGTGCAGTTATTTCAGTAACAGAGCTGGCAATTTAATAATATTCTGACATAACGCACACACACACACACACACACACACACACACACACACACACACACACATGCTGTAAACTGGGCATGTGACTTATTTATTGATAATCAGGTGAAGCCTTTACCTATGCATATCGTCGTGGTTTTAGAGTACTAGTAAAATCGAATTCATTGACAATACTCCCACTCAGACAGCTGCTTAATTGGGCATTAACACTACCTGTACCATTGTGTTCACTCATCTGAGTTAATGCCTCCTCCTTCTGTCTTTGAAATATGTCTGCCATTTTTAAGACAAGATGGAAATTAAATGACTTAAATCAGGATGTTCTTGATGAACATAGCTAATGTATGTCACTGATCTAGATACATTCTTTATACTGACCAAAAGGCTAATGAGCATCACATGACTTTACTTATTTATTGTACTTTTCTTGAACAGCTGTGCCCCATTAGGCATGGACTATTTTCAAAGGTGACCCGATGTAATACTTATATTGTCTAGGGCTAATTTGGCCTTGAAACCATGGATATTCTTCTACTCTTTTCAGTAAGTGTCCTAGGATCTTTCAGTTTTATCTGAACTAGGGGACAGAACTCTCAGCTTTCAGAACTTCCTGGGATCGAAGCTGAATGTGGTAGCGTTCATAATTTTTTGTGGATGTGTGTGTTTGTGAGTCACTGTGTTGTATTTTTATTCTTTTATATATAAATATATATAAAAGAGGAGGTGGAATAGCCGTCTTATATAATAGCACACTTAACATCATAACTAACCCTATACAACCACCCCAGGTCTCTAACGCTGAAATACTAGCTCTAAAAATTCTACTAAATAATCATAAGGGCATTAACCTAATTGTCACCTATATTCCCCCTGGGAACAATGTAGAAACACTAGAGGTCATTCTACATTGCATAGCCAACAACTACCCTCAAGAAACCATTGTCCTGGGCGATGTTAATATTGACTGGAACCAATGCACAGCACAGTCCAACCCCATCCCTGTTAACCTACATGGATTATCTCAGATAATATCATCTACCACACGTACAGGTAACAATAACCAAAAAGAGAGTATACTAGACTGGATACTCACCAACAGTCATCCCCAGAACTATATGTCTGGAACTCTCCCTAATGATCTTAGTGATCACCTGCTCACATACATCATGAAAGACAAAATTAATTGTACAAGCTTACCTATTTATAGGTCTATCAGATCCAAGAAAAACTTTGACCAAACTAAATTTCAACTTGAACTCAAATCATGTAACTGGACAAAACTAAAGTTCCTTCCCTTGATGAGGCAGTGTCATCATTTAACAATTCATTCCTTACTATACTTGACTCGCATGCCCCTAAACGCTCAATAAGAATTAAAACTCAACTAGCACCCTGGCTAACAACAGACACCAAAACCAAAATAACAACTAGAGACAAAGCGTGGGATAAATGGCGACTACCAAACTACCCCTAGATCGTATCAAATTCCAACAACTTAGAAATGAGACTAAAAAGCCATCATACTAGATAAGAAAAATTACTTCTACAATCTGCAACATAAATATCAGAATAACCCTCAAAAGTACTGGGCAGGCATAAATAAACTTCTCCAACCAGGCAAATCCACTACTCCGACCCCAGGAATATTATCTGACAAGAGCCAAGAAGATATAGCCAATTCATTCAATACTTTCTTCACAGAAACCATCCAGTCATTAGCTAACCAACTTTCTCCTCCCCACACTTCTATAAACACTATACCCGACTCACCACTCTCTTTTAACTTCCAGCCAGTGTCCACATCCTTTATCAGATCCCTTTTGAAAAAACTGAAGCCAACCACCCTTTCAGCCGATCTTCTGCCGGCTGAATACCTGC
The DNA here is from genome assembly GCF_019279795.1 of Protopterus annectens. Classification (NCBI taxonomy): domain Eukaryota; kingdom Metazoa; phylum Chordata; order Ceratodontiformes; family Protopteridae; genus Protopterus; species Protopterus annectens. The sequence continues at coordinate 1,229,797,887 of NC_056739.1, forward strand.
AAATTGCTGCAGATGTCGTAGCCTACCCTATCTCAATCCTAATTAACAGAACCATAACCGAGACCTCAATCCCCTCAATTTGTAAAATATCCTATGTTATTCCACTCCACAAAGGAAGTTCATCCACAGAACTATCCAACTATAGACCTATAGCCATACTATCACCACTTGCCAAAATTATGGAAAAGTGCATGCACAACCAACTAATGCTCTATCTAACCCAAAATAAACTACTCACAGACTCTCAACATGGATTCAGACCCCATCATAGTACAACCACTGCCCTCCTCTCTTTTACTGAAAACATTAATCTTAACCGGAATAATAAAAAAATATCCTCCGCTCTCTTCCTGGACCTATCGAAAGCCTTCGATATGGTAAACCATCAGTTACTTCTATATACTTTAAAAACCCTGTATCTAGATACTCCAGACCTTGACTGGTTTCAAGCTTACCTCACTGGGAGACAACAAGCAGTAATGTGGCAAAACAAGCTCTCCTGCCTACTACCAAATACCATAGGAGTTCCTCAAGGTTCCATATTAGGACCTCTCCTCTTTTCAGTCTTCATAAACGACATCCAAACAGTCATCCCTGAAGCCACCTGCATTCAATATGCAGATGACTCGACTATAATATGTTCCAATGCCTCTCTTGCAAATCTACTACCTACCACCCAACATAGCTTCACCAAAGTCAAAAACTGGCTTGCCAACCATCTCCTGATCTTAAATCCAAACAAAACCAAGTTACTTCTCTTCTACCCAACCAATAGATCTCCGACTGAAAACTTCACTATAAAATCCAATAATGGGACCATCATCTCCCCAGACACCTATACAAAGCTATTAGGAGTAAACATTGACAATAAACTCAGATTTGATATACATATCAACCAAGCCATTAAGTCAGTCAACAAGAAACTTGGGACCCTGTATAGAATTAAAGCCTTCCTTAACCCGAATGCCAGGGCAGCCACAGCCCGTTCACACCTTCTCTCTACCCTACTATATGCCTCTCCTGTCCTCACTCACCTTAACAAATCTGATCTGGCCAAGCTCTCATCCTGCTATAATCACATTGCCAGGTTCGTTACAGGCCTACCCTACAGAACACACCACTGTACTAACCTGAAAAGCTTGGATGGATAGAATTCCCACACCTTCTTCACCAGTCCCAACTCATAGAGGCCTTCAAAATCCTTAAACAACCTGAGAATACCCCAGCACTAAAAACTTAATGACTCCCTACTCCAATCTAAGCTGCCTTCGCTCAGCAAACAGACTCCTTGTCCAAACAACTAAATCTCTCAACCTAGGTGGTGACGCGCTATTTGCCAACACCACTGGTAAAATATGGAACTCTCTCCCAAATAACATCACGCTTGCAACTTCTCTAAGTCAATTCAAAAATAGTCTAAAACTCCACTTCAAGTCACACTGGCTATGTCCTTGCTCAAACCCAGACTAGCTCTGTGCCATTAACTAAAACATAAACAACTAGCTAAGATAAGTACTTTGTATACTGTGATAAAGAAATATGTATCCTGTCTAACTCTATGTCATTATACTGCCTACCGTCCTTGCTAATATGTTATTAATGTTACATTTGTAGTAATCTCAGAAATAGTAATGGCAGTCTTGTACTTGTATGTAAATAGCCTATGTTTTTGTTAAGTTCTTTCAGCTCATTTACTGTACCTAATTATCAATGTAACTCTGTTGGAGCTTTTCTCCCCGGGCCTCCACTGAAAAAGGACATGTATCCAGTCGGACCATCCCGGTTAACAAATGTAAAATAAATAAAAATAAATAAATAAATCTTTTCACCTCATTACATTTGGCACCTAAACGCAAGGTATTCATATCAGAGGCTTCTTGTTAAGGAGAATATTTCAAAACATACGCACATCTTACATTATTTACAGACTAATGATCTCCAGTAATGGTAAAACATGTCCACAGATAATATAGTCCAACTTGTTGGCCTGCATAAGCAACTAAACAACTGTGTCATGGTCCCGTCAACAGTCACTGTGTTTAAACTCTATTTTTCACTATAGGAAGTTTCCAGATCACCTGTACTAGTTGAGTAAGTGATGGTTTGCAAATGCCTTTGTATATGAGCATTTCTTTTTGTCACTGACTTACTAGTTGAGTCCTACATTACGTGTAATGCTGGGCAGGTTCTCGTCTTTTTTATTTGCCTGCTGTGCTGCGTTTGATGCTATTTTCATACATTCACCACAGTAAAGTCCTTTACTTAAATTGAAATAGTCCATTGATGGAAATAACCCATTGTTTGCTACTTGTAAGTATACACTAAATAACATTTACATTGTTTCTTGACTTCCTGTGTTTATTTTTGCAGTTATTGAATATGCAGTGTTTCCTCTACAAAAGTACATCATTTTGAAATATACTAAAGTTGTCACATTATTCTTCATGACCAAACTTTAAGTCTATCTGAGATATTTAATGCTCCAACAAGATACAAAAAAAGATCTTACCTGCCAATCCACCTTAGACTGGATTCTAGTATCCCACCCTGCCTATTACCCCTCTTCTGGTACACTGTCTAACTCCCTCAGCGATCACCTACCAGCTTACTCCCTTAGAACAAACTCCCAACAACTAAGAGCACACACTGTAAAATCACTTAGGAACTCAACTAATTTTAGTCAGCATAAATTCAACCATCTCCTACAGGAAATAGACTGGGCACCCCTTAAACAACTACCCCTTAATGATGCTGTACTATACTTTAATAACACCTTCCTTCACATACTTAATACACTAGCTCCCATTTGTATGAAAAGGATCAAAAATAACTCAGCTCCATGGCTCTCTAAGGAATGTAAACACCTGATGAAGCAAAGGGACCTAGCCTGGTCAACCTGGAAACAAAACAAAAATGAACAAAATCATGTTAATTTCAAAACACTACGTAACAAAGTGACAAAACTAATCAACAGAGATAAGAAGTCATATTATTCCCAGCTTCAGCTCCAGCATAAAATCAACCCAGTAAATGTTGGCACTCCATAGCTTCCCTACTTAACCCTGGAAGAAATGGAGAGCACACCCTATCACCAGATACCTCTCCATCACAAATAGCCAAAAACTTTAACAAGCACTTCATAAAATCAGTTTCAGACTTATTAACTAACACCCCCTAATGCTGGACCTCCCCCCAGCCCTTCAACCTATTCAGACACCAACCCCAGGGCATCAACTATTTCTAACCCTGTCATAACTAGCCCCCCTACTCAACAAAATGTCATACAAACCCCATTCTCACTGCAGCCCATACCCACTGACACCATTAAGAAACTGCTACAAAAACTAAAACCCTGCTGTACCTCAGCTGATAATCTCCCCCTATACTACCTCAAACTGGCTGCTAACTCAGTCACCTAACTAATCAGTATCCTTATAAATAGGTCTTTATCTGAATCAGAAGTACCTACCATATGGAAGCAATCTCACATCACCCCCATCCACAAAGGGGACAACTCCTTTGATCCATCCAATTTCTGTCCTATATCCATCTTGTCACCCATATCCAAAATTCTCGAGAGAGATATCCATCAGCAGGTAATGCAACATCTATTACAAAACAACCTTTTAACCAAAGCCCAGCATGGCTTCCGACCTAGACACAGCACAGCTACAGCCCTATTATCTTTTACAGACACCATGAACAAGGCCAGATATGCAGGATGCTATACAGCCTCAGTATTCCTTGATCTCTCCAAGGTCTTTGACACAGTGTCTTACCCCTTACTTTTGAACACACTGTCTAACCTAGGCTTCTCACATAACACAGTAAAATGGTTTCAGAGTTAACTCAAGGATCGTAAACAAGCAGTGAAAAGGTCCAATGAACTCTCACCCTTCCTCCACAACCCTACTGGAGTCCCCCAAGGCTCCATCCTAGGACCCCTGCTCTTCAACATTTTCACAAACAACCTTCACACTGCCTCTCACCCTGGGACCCTCATTCAATATGCTGATGATTCCACCATAATCTGTAGTGCTCAATCACTACCAGAACTACTTTCAAAAACTCAACAGTCCTTTACTGCAGTCGAGTCCTGGCTAAGAAATGCCTAACACTTTCTTAATCCAAACAAGACTAGTACTCTTTCATCCCAAAAATACCTCCCCTGTCACTGATCATTTCAACATCCTTACATCTGACAACACCGTCATTGAAACAGTGCAGGAAACCAAACTTTTAGGTGTTATCATTGACAATAAAACTTTCATTTGACCCCCATATACAGCAAAATATAAAGAAAACTCATCAAAACCTGGGACTCTTATATAGAAACAAACATTTCTTTACTGCAGCAACCAAAACTACCCTTGCAAAAACATTTTTACTTCCCTCCCTTTTTTAATGGTGCCCCTGTCTTAACTAACCTACAAAATTCTACCCTAAGTAAGTTGGAACAGTGCTACAACAAAGTTGCAAAGTTTGCCACAAACTCTAAATATCACAGCGGTGGTGGTGCTGCGGTAGCGTTGTCGCCTCACAGTAAGATGTTGTCCTGTTCGATTCTCAGCTAGAGCGTCTTCTGTGTGGAGACATGCGTGAATGGGCATACCTTAGTTGAAGGTTGTGCGTCAGGGCCGGCAACTCGGCACGTAAAAATCTATTGCCAATCATTAGCGGAACGGAGTTCCGCTGTGGTGACCCCTAACCCCTAAAAGCCGAAAGACACAGCAACAACCACTGTAAACCCCTCCTAGAATTAAACTGGCTTGAACTCCCCAACCAACTTGTGTTTATTCAGCTATCCACTTTACACAACCTTATTTTCAAGCCTACTGCCTGCCCTGCACAAACCAGTCTAGTCACACATTACACACCAAATCGATCCTTACGATCAGAAGACAAAAATCTCTTAGCTATCTCAAAACCCACAAGAAAACCTGGTTCACTCTCTGTATTCATACTCTGTCTCTATACTTTGGAATTCACTGTCTCTAGCTACCAGGTCTATGCCTGCACTAACCCATTTCAAAGCCTCTTTAAAAAATCATCTCAAAAATACATAGCTCTGCTCCTGCATAAAGCATGCCTAATGCTCAAGTCTTCCCCTTTCTGTCACATTTCAATCCCTCACAGACTGCAAGATCCTAAGGCTCTTCTAACTCCTACTCTGCTTCTATACCATATCCTTAAGCTACTGCTCAGGCTTTATTGCTTCTAATCTTCTTAACTCTCTCTCACTATCTATCTGCTATTTTCCTAACTGAAACTAACATTCTATTATGCTTGTACTATTACAGTCAATGTCACACTATGCACTACCTACGTACTACTTTTTTGGACAATGTTTACATCATGTATGGTGAGAGTGACTATTACTGTCTACAGTATTTTAACTGTATAGAATTGTCTAGACGTGTAGTAATATATTTTCAACATCTTGTAGCAGTTTGTCCTTTCAACTTATTTTTTGTACGGTATTTCTAATGTAATTTTTATTGGATTGGATTATACTGTATTTGTATTGTACTACATGTGGAGCTTTTCTCCCCGGGCCTCTGCTGAAAATGGGTTCTGTAGACCCAGTCAGATCACCCCAGTAAACAAATGCCAGATAAACAAATAAATAAATTTACTGATGTGTCTCTTATTCATACGTAAGTATTCCTAATTTAATGTCTTGATCGGAATAAATTTAAATGATTTACACACAGTGTTGAGGAGTAAACAAGAATCTACTCCAGAGACAAAGCAATATACATTACTACTAGTGTACTTTATGTGTAGATAAAAACAATGCAACATAATTTTAGTTATTTAGGCCCCAAACACTGCCATGACCTGAGGTGAGTTACTGCCTAAAAAGAAAATAGGAGCAGACAGTCCTGGATGCTGTCCAAGATAAAACGGTTGTTCCAGTTTAGAAATGATGACGGACTCACTTTGAAACGATGCTCCCTGACTCACCGGAAAAATAATATTTCTCAATGAATGTTAATAACCATAATAGAAGACAATAGACAATACACTTTAGTGTCATGTGAACATTATTTGGTAACACTAAGCTATTAAAGTGAGAAATTATTCTTACAGGAAAAAAATGGGCTTTACGACACCAACTGCTCCACAGATCCTGCACATCAGAACTAAGCTTATATAGAGGATTCTTGCAGAACCGAATATAAAAATATGTTTACCCCCCAAACAGGTTTATAGGTTCATAGGCATGTACTAGGCTAATGGCCCTGGGGCCTTTACAAGCCTAGCCATAGGATTACTCTGGCATTGTGACACCCGACCTTAGTTCCCAGTGCATTTGTCGAGTAGAGCCACTGGAGTTACCCTGGGGTGAATTTTCTATTTCCCATCCACTCATCAAGATTTCTCTTGAAGAAGGTCAGCGAGGTGCTCTGCTTGACATGTATGGGAAGTCTATTCCATAGCATGGGCAGTCTCTGGGTTATGAACCTGTCCCTCCAGTACGTTCTGTTGATTGTGGTTATGAGGTTGAGGTCTCTGGAGTGTGTGGTGCAGAGGGATTGGGATTTCTTTAGATGTAGCATTTCTAACAGAGCTGGGTAAGTCATGGCTTTGTAAGTCAAGCAGAGATCACCTCTAAGTAGGCGATATAAGACAGAGAATAGTTGGAGTTTTTTGAGTCTGTCCATATAGGACAAGTGTTTAAGGCCTAGGATCCTCTCTGAGGTAGTTTTGCGTCCTCTCCAGTTGTTGCAGGTGCCTAGTGAGGTACATGCCAAATGGGGCACTGTACTCGATGATTGGCATAATGTGGGAAGAGTAGAGGGAGACAATGACCTCTTTCTTCCAGGATGCAAAACCCTTAGTAGTGAGATGTGTCATATAGAAGGACTTCTGACCACAGTGGCAATGTAGTGATCAAAAGAGAGGTTGCTGTCAACCTGTGTTCCCAGTTCTCTTATAATGCCTTCTGTGTTCAGTGAACTACCATCAGTGTGGTAATTCATGGGAACCGGGTTTTTCCCAAAGGGGATGATGACACATTTTTTGGCATTAAGCTTAAGGCCATGGTTCTGACACCAATCGTTGGTCTCAGTGAGGCCATTCTGTAGGATGTCAACATCACTTGGGGAGTTAATAATAGCTCCCAACTTGCAATCTTCTGCAAACTTTGTCAGCCAGAGTCCCTTCATGTTGACCTGGACTTCAGAGAAGTAGATACTAAACAGGAGAAGACCCAGGACCAAACCCTGTGGGACTGTACTCGTGACTAGTCAGCAGTCTGACTTGGAGTCAGCTACTTTCACACTGTGGGTTCTAGCTGTGAGCCAGTTTGCAAACCCATCTAATAATATATTAGACGGGGCGGCACAGTTGTGCAGTGGTTAACATTGTCTCCTCACAGCAAGAGGTTCTCTGGTTCGATTCTCGGCCGGGGTGCCTTCTGTGTGGAGTTTGCATGTTCTCCCTGTGTTCGCGTGGGTTTTCTCCGGGTACTCCAGTTTCCTCTCACATTCCAAAGACATGCATCTGGAGCATTTCTCCCCGGGCCTCCACTGAAAACAGGCTCGGTGGAACCTAGTCAGACATTCCCAGTCAACAAATGTTAAATAAATAAAATAAAATAAAAATATAGGGGTTGATGCCTAACTTAGTGATTTTCCTGCTACAAGATAGGTGCATGTTCCATCTAGGTTTGGTTCACTTAGAAAAAAATCTTACCTAGGATGGCTATCTGGTGCAAGGATATAAAGCCCTGCCTATGACCCAGGTGGTCTGGGATCAACTAGTGACCCAGGCACTAAAGTGATTCACCCATCTTGAGAGGGGATATGGCAGCCCAGTCCCTACAAGATTCCTACCCAGTAAACAACAGCTCACAGAACGTACAACACCAGGACAAGGAATGAAGCCCCCAGAAACCATCATACTTACGTTATAGGAGGCATCGGGCATGCAGATACATCCTACCGAAGCATGGACTGTGGTGCTTCTAGAAGTTTAAATTGATACAGAAGGAACAGGGGAAGTAAGGCCTTACAGAAAACCATGATGAATGCCTGGCTGAAATCACAAAGGCAACAAATGGAGTGACCACAGAGATTTCTCACAAAAAGAATACATGGTATAGAAAACAAGTCCTGTGTGGACTGCTTGAAAGCATCACCTTACATTTTGTCTCCTACAGGCTGCTGAGAGATGAACTATGCCTGGCCTACAAGGCATTCTCTTGTCCAGCCTTAATGGACCAGTTGTACATCAACAAAAAAAGCAGCACCAGAAACACTCAATCCAGGGACCTAAACCTAGTCTGCAACATACACGAGACATGCTACAGGGACAGGTATGTGTCTCAGAAGTTGCCCCTTCTCTGAAAACAGGCTTCCCAGCCATGGGAAGCAAAGCTCTTACCTGCACATATTCAAGCAAAACTTTGATCAGTGAATAGGGAATGGCAAATGTATCTCTGGTCTGGCACTGATTTCTCTGTTAGAGAGAGGAAGCTTGTAAATGCCAGACCACTCGAGCCCAGGTTTATATACCCCTCCATATAATAACTTATGGGACCAATACCTTGTAATATTTCTGGGAAGCATGGCTAGGTTTAAAAAGGTGCTTAAGGTCATTAGCCTAGTATTCTGCTATCATCCTATAAGCTCATGGTTGGCAGACAATGAGGAACAAAAACACTCTCGGCTGGAGCGCCTTCTGTGTGGAGTCTGCATGTCCTCCTCGCGGTTGAGTGATGTTAAAGACATGCATGTAGGTGCGTGCATGAATGGGTGTGCCTTCTTTGAAGGTTGGGTGCCGGGCTGGCAACTCGGTACCATAAAAATCCACTGCTAATCATTAGCGGATCAGAGTTCCACTGTGGTGACCCCTAACCGGGAAAAGCTGAAAGGCATTACTTACCAAAGTAAGTACTACAGTTACTGAAATCCCTTCTTAGCACATCGATCCCTGATACTGATAATCTTTTGCCCTGGTTCTTAAAAATATATGCACTCTATTTTAAAAAACACATGGCTTGTATATATAATATTTCCTTAATATATGCCTGTGTACCACAGATTTGGAACTCTGGTGAATGCCTTACAAAAAAGTTTCTTTCTTCTCTCACTTTTAACAAAATTACTAGACAAGACTGCATGCTAACAAGACCTTATTAAATGTCATCTCCTCTCAGGTGAACATTATAGATTCTGCATAGGCTAGTCTGAAATTGACAGTTCACTTCTGTGCAATATGAATATGTTTTCCTTATTAGTGTCTTATTTATCAGTTTCCCTAAAGCTGTTGATTCTTAAATTATATATTATTTCTTCACAATCACAAAGCTCTCTGTTGTTTGGCTAATAGAATTCTCCAAGTAAATTAAAGTGCTACCTTCTTAGCAGCTACCCTCGTTAGGTCTAGACCCTTTGCTACTCTCCTTGTTTGCCTGATCATTAACACATTTCTTTGACATGGGTAGATGTTTTAATGGTCACTATGTCACCTGCCTCATGTGAACACACAAACACAGTTGTAAAATATTGTCAGCTAAACCTTACAGTAACTGTTGGTGTTGTGTGGTACACAAGAGAAGCAAGGGTTAGGCAAGTTATTTAAACTTAAATAAGCTCTTTGTGATTGTTCAGACACAATGCTTAAAAACCCAGCACCGTTAGGTATTTTATGATATGGTTGTGTCCCATTATATATATATTTTGAGTGCATCAAGGTCAGAATCAGTTAGCAACTACAGTAGTGCTGAATAGTCTCTAGATTTTTCAGTCTAAAGCAAGAAATGTTATTGGGAAACTGTTCTGGTCGTAAGCCTTGATATGTTGTAATTCTATAAAGATTTTAGTTGACCTATATTTTTTTGTCGAGTAAAATGTAATAGTTTATGCTGTTAGCCCCTTGCAGGGAACACCACTGTTACCACTGCCATGTACTAGCAAGGGCAGTTTTCCAGCTGAACTGGGGGCACAGGAGCGGCCCTAGGTCAACTGATGCCCTAGGCAAAAGGGTTCCACAGCACCACCCCAACACATTACCTGATGCCCCCATTGTGGTCTACCTACACCAAATAAATACTGGAAAAGCGCCCCTGCTAGACTGGCGCCCTAGACGGCCGCCTAGTTGGCCTATGCCTAAGGCCGGCCATGTGGGGGCAAAATAGTTTCTGTGTACTCCAAGAGCCAAGTGGGTGTTGCTGGAGCAACCTGATCCTCTAGCACCAAAACACCTAAGCCCCCCCCCCCCATACCATCAATTCTATTTTACAAGGAGCCATAACATACCCACACATTTCCTATGCTGCAAAGGAATTCACTTTAATCCCATAATCTCCTAGGTCCATTGTTTAAGCAATTTTCACCTAGCATTCCTCACCCAAGTAAAACACTTTATCTTTTTAACAGACCATATTGTATTGTTAAATTAGAAAACAGATGTAATCCAGAGGGCTGGAGTGAAGTCTGGTATCCCACTTGTGGCCCAGAGGGTGACAGGACAAACAAGAAACAGTATAAAGGATTTTTCCAGGTAAAATCAATTTTGCTACCAGATCTAGGAGTCTCTCTCTCTCTGATACCCTCCCTGTGGGAGGAATAAAGACACCTTGTTGAAGTTTCAAGTAGTTTATTCAGTTATGTAGATGGACGACAAGAACACTCATCTATCTACCTACTTAACTGAATAAACTTCTGGAAACTTCAACAAGGTGTCTTTATTCCATTATTTCCTCCCACGGGGAAAGAATCAGAAAGAGACAGTCACCTAGATCTGCTAAAGTTGTTAATTAGCAGAACAAACCGAGCGACCCTTACAGTTTTATTTCTATGCATTAACAAATGTTTTTGCATATTTGAACCTTGAGGTGTGCATAGTAAAAATTGCTAAGCATTGCACGTGCTTAAGAACTCTTAACTAAGTTAAAGATAATGAAAATAATTTATCCAGGGCACAGTGCGTGATCTACTTAGAAAGCTTAAATGAATACATCACAAACAAGAAAAGCCAGAAGGCTGCAGTGTCCTTTTATCTCATTCTCCCTAGACTCATATGTAACTTAAGAAGAAAAAGAAACAGATAATATGAAAGAAACCAGTACTGAACACCTGTTAAGGAATCTTATGATACAACGATGCCTTCATAACAGTTTACACTTCATTCTTTGCAAAAGCTAGAATAAATCTGGTTTTCCGCATTCACATGTGACACGTTTACCTCTGTTAAAATAATGTAACATGACTACAAAATTATTGCACACTACTCAGTGCAATTTACTAACCTGGGGTTGCCGGTGACATTATGGGACTGCAACTGAACATAAGTGCACCGGCTGAGGTTTTACAAGGTTTGCAAATCCAAAGAACTCTTGCTATATACCCATTAGAGTTCGACAATTGGGTGAATTGCTAAAGCATGGGAAGGGATGCAAGCATTTTAACACCAACAAACGATTAACTTTTAGTACTCAAAGCCATATACTTTACTGCGATGGGGTATCGCAAGTTGCATCCTACTGCACGCCCCTGCCCACACCTCACCTCCAGCTTCAAAACTGATATGTTCTATTATTTTCTGGTTTGAGACAAACTAGCTAAACCACAAGTCTTGTTTACAAGTGGAGTGCAGATATAATTACATCTAGAATGCTGGTATTTTGACAGTGACACAGAAAGCCCTTTGCAAGTTCTGATTCCCTTCCGTTACGCACTCACATATTGCTAACCGTATACCGATAGCTATACCATATCCAAATACAAATGTCATCGTTTCTTGCAAAACACATAAATCCATGCGACTTGGAAAGCCTTCTTAACAGTATGACAGCAGCAATCCAAAGTTAGTAACCACACGACTTACCTTGGTAGGACAACCGGAGTCTGGGTACAAGGCTTTCTCGGTAGGAACTACTGTTGACCTCCAGAATGCACCAGTGAAACACTAATTGAAGGAAAAGCAGCATATTAATAGGAAAAAAGAAGATCATATTTTTTGAGGCTAAAAGCCACATACTGGCGTGATGTCCCTTGTAACCGGGGGCTGTCCTGCCTTGGCACCTTCTTATCAGAAGTCTCTCCAACTTGGTAATAATACTAGTGCAGGTGGCGCTGCAGAAGAGAGCGCAGATCTGTGCAATTCTTAGGTTGTACTGTAGCCAGGAAAGTAACGAGGGGAGTACGACTGTCACACGCTAGGAGGCACCTTTGGGTTTTGGGATAAATGAAGCTGCGATTTTACTTCCAAAGCACAACTCCGCCCTAACCACAACTGGTCATTCCTTCCTAGTGCTGCTTTTGAGCTCACGGGCCCGCCTACAAGGATTTCCCACTGTTTTTCAGGAGAATTCAAGCAGCATTGTTGAAAGCAGCTTCCTACCACTAAACCCATTAGAGGCTGTAGCGTTAGAAGTCGCTCTTTGTCCCTGTCTCATGCGCCACAGGGACACAGAGGGCATCCTTTCCAGTGCTGACTGCGTCAGGTGCGACATACCATGCAAAGTGTGTAAGTTAAGAGGAGCCATTTTATGTGGAAAACTCCATAGCGAGTTCAGGAGATGTATGAAAGCAGATGCATTTTTCTCAAAGTATTGTACTTTAGTACCCAAAACTTTATTATAGAATTATTCTGCCTACCACTCCGATAGATCTGCTACTGCTTGTCTTCATATAAGAGCTCTTATACCATGACATTGGTGCCCAACTAATTCTGCACTATGCTTGTGGAATGGAGAATGTCGGGTTGTGAAATGTGGAGCGGCAGCAGATGTGTGGGAAGTAGTGATGCATCAGGCACGACCAGGGCACACACTTGGAATACTACTCGGTATTTGGCCACCTCAGTAAAAGGCTAAGTTGGGACGCGAAGTTACACCCCTCACTCGCCTCTTGCCCTACCTACCCATTTTGTTTTCTAAATCCCTGCTGCGACTTTTCATAGAGTGCTATTTAGGCTGGTAAACAGTAAGACACAGATTTCTAAGATAATGCGTAAACATAGAACTGCTAATGTTGTTTTTCTTTGCTATTAAACAACTCCCTTATTGAAACCAGCGCAATAAATGAGTTAATGACAGGAGAAGGAAAATACAACTCTGCGACCAAATCAGGCTCAGTAATATTAATATATACGGTTTCTACAAATGAGTTCCAAATATTTTTCCAATTTCACTTCTAAATCCTACATACAGTGCTGATCGGGAGTAACGCAAGTAAGTGTGTTTTCCTTTAGGAAACAGTAAGCCACAATTTTCGTTTGCTGTTACAAAAAGTAGAGTCAGAATTTTCACAGTTGACCGAGGTTCTTCATTGTCTGTTGACTGGTTTAGCAAAAGGAATGTAATGAAAAATAATTTGTATATATATATATATATATATATATATATATATATATATATACACACACACACACACACACACACACACACACACTCGTACAGGTACAGGCTCTCAAACAGAATGGATGAAATTTTTCATTGCGCGGAAAAACTCGTGGATATTTTTTTCTCAAAGTGAGTGACTGAAAGTTTCTCTTCTTTCACTGCTGACATATTGGTGAGAGGGGTCCTGTTCCTTGCAGTCTACATCTTGGTGACAATATATTTGACCAATCATGGAGCCTTGACTGCCCACATTACATTCAGAAAACTTGTTTGACAGTTGTTGGACAACTGCCTCTGATGGAAATCTATCAATACGTTTCTCTGTCGGCAGGGAGTCCAACTTCAGTGTGTTGCTTTCCCTTCTCATATTTTGCCTGTAGTAGGTAGTAATTAAAAGTCATTGCTTCAGCTACACTGATGCATTGATACCAAGTGTTACTTCTCATTAGCCCTGTCTTTCTTAGGAAACCTTTTCAGTCCTTTGGAGGCTTTCGTTTCCAACGTTTATTACTGGACTGTCTCGGTATGATTGGAAATGAACCCTTCAAACGTCAAATCTATGAAGCTGGAAGTTAAAGCTCAGCGGTTAGCGTTCTCGCCTCTCAGCAAGAGGTTTTCCCTGTTCGATTCTCTGCTGGAGCGCCTTCTGTGTGGAATCTGAATGTCCTTACCTCGGTCGAGTGATGCTACAGACATTTGGCTGCGAGCGTAAATGGGCGCGCTTTTGTTAAAAGTTAGGTATCGGGCTGGCCACTCGGCACCGTAAAAATCCACTGCCAATCATGAACGTATCAGAGTTCCGCTGTGACGACCCCAAACCGTGAAAAGCCGACATACGTTTGAAGATAAAGATCTATAGCTTGCTTTCTCCTATTAACCAGGGAGGTGCCCCCCCCCCCCAACATAAGCACCTATCAGAGAAATTCTACCCATACCTCCCAACTTCTTAGTGAAAGAAATCTGGCAAAGTGTAAAAATAATGGGGTGGGGTCGGGACAAAGGCCCAAAAATATGGACAAATTTTAAATATTGCTCTTATAAACTTGGAAGTTGCTAGAATATCACGATTTGTGTCACCATGCACTTTCTATACAATATGAAGTCGGAAGCTCACCCCTCCACACACACATTTTACGAGGGACAGACCAAAAATATGAAGCAAAAAATCCGGACATTCTGCGAAAATCTGGACAGTTGAGGTATGTCATAGTTTTGGAAAATGTAGGTTTTCCATTCCAAAGTCGCAAAATAAATTCAATTCAATTGAGTAATGGTGACCACAAAAACAAGCAGCAATAGATGAGGGTCGGGGAGTTAAATCCTCAGATGAGGGCTGCATGGGGCTTGCACACACATTAACCATTAATTTCAGAGGAATTTCCACTTGCAATTTCTGATTATGAATAACTGCAGCAAGCTGGGGAACACATTTTTTTCAGCTGGGAAAGGCACATACAGGAGATGAGAATTTGGCTGCACTAAACATTTACTTAATAATGCAAAATGTAACCAATGCTTTAAAACGTGAAAGTAAAAAAAAAAGAGAGTTAGAAGTGCCTTTTTAGTCTATATTTAAAAGATTTGTGCAAAACTGTATGAAATATAAATTTACTACTGTGAGGAAGTGCTAAGGTCTCAAAGTCAAATTACCTCTGCTGTGCACACATCTGCAGTGTTTGAGACCTAATGCTTCTTGAAGTTGTGACTTGAAACCATATATCCTCATTCATATGTGTAAAATAGATCTGTAACAACATGTAACATGATATTCTGTAACAATATAGTAACAAACATAAATGAAAAAAACTGTGCTGTGATGTAATTTATATAGACTTAACTTTAGCATGTGATAAGAGTCATACATGAAACAGTGATCAATACATTAGAACAACTAGGTACTGATGTACTCTTGATAATATGGATAGCTGCATGGCTTTTAAATATATAGGACATGACAAGTACCTTATATCAGTTGGACAAGTTAAATTAAAATAAGGTTAACTGGGATGGTAAAGAGATAAAATATTTAGGAGTTATTCATATACCGTCGTAAAGAAATAACAAGACATTATAAAAATATTTTAATAGTCAGGCAATATTAGAACAATAACAAATAAATATAATACATTATTATTTTCTATGGAAGAGAGATTAATTTTTAATCAAAATGATTATTTTACCAAAAATGCTATATGTTATACAGACAACTTGCACAAGCTAAATTTAATCATCATCTTCTTTTGGCTGCTTCCATTGGGGGTCGCCACAGCGGATCATCTGTTTCCATTTCTTCCTGTCCTCTGCATCATGCTCTTTCACACCAACCGCCTGCATGTTCTTTCTCACCACATCCATAAACCTCATCTTAGGCCTTCCTCTTTTCCTCTTACCTGGCAGCTCCATCCTTAGCATCCTTTTCCCAATATACCCAACATCTCTCCTCAGCACATGTCCAAACCAACGCAATCTTGCTTCTCTTGCTTTATCTCCAAACTGTCCAACCTGAGCTGACCCTCTAATATACTGATTCCTAATCCTGTCCACCTTAGTCACACCCAGTGCAAATCTTAACATCTTTAACTCTGCCACATCCAGCTCTGACTCCTGCCTTTTCGACAATGCTACCGTCTCCAACCCATATAACATAGCTGGTCTCACTACCCTCTTGTAGACCTTCCCTTTCACTCTTATTGGTACCCGTCTGTCACAAATCACTCCTGACACTCTTCTCCACCCATTCCACCCTGCCTGTACTCTCTTCTTCACCTCTCTTCCACACTCACCATTATTCTGAACTGTTGATCCCAAGTACTTAAACTCATCCACCTTTACCAATTCTACTCCCTGCATCCTCACCATTCCTCTACCCTCCCTCTCATTTACACACATATATTCTGTTTTAGCCCTACTGACCTTCATTCCTTTCCTCTCTAAAGCATATTTCCACCTCTCCAGGGTCTCCTCAACCTGGTTCCTACTCTCACTACATATCACAATGTCATCTGCAAAAATCATAGTCCACGGGGCCTCCTGTCTAATCTCATCTGTCAACCTGTTCATCACCACTGCAAATAAGAAAGGGTTCAGTGCTGATCCTTGATGTAATCCCACCTCCACCTTAAACGTATCTGTCACTCCCACTGCAGTCCTCACCACTGTCACACTACCCTTGTAATATCCTGTACCACTCTTACATACTTCTCTGCCACTCCCGACTTCCTCATACAATACCACAACTCCTCTCTAGGCACCCTGTCATATGCTTTCTCTAAGTCCACAAAGACACAATGCAACTCCTTCTGACCTTCTCTGTATTTCTCCAACAACACTCTCAGAGCAAATATTGCATCTGTAGTGCTCTTTCCTGGCATGAAACCATACTGCTGATCACTAATCATCACGTCCCTTCTTAACCTAGCTTCCACTACTCTTTCCCATAACTTCAAGCTGTGACTGATCAATTTTAACCCTCTGTAGTTACTGCAGCTCTGCACATCACCCTCATTCTTAAAGATAGGTACCAAAACACTTTTTCTCCACTCCTCAGGCATCCTCTGACTTTCCAAAATTTCATTAAACAATCTGGTTAAAAATTCCACTGCCATTTCTCCTAAGCACCTCCATGCTTCCACTGGTATGTCATCTGGGCCAACAGCCTTTCCATTCTTCATCCTCTTCATAGCTGTCCTTACTTCCTCCTTGCTAATCTGCTTCACTTCCTGATTCACTATCCCCACATCATCCAACCTTCTCTCTCTCTCATCCTCTTCATTTATCAGCCCTTCAAAGTACTCTTTCCATCTACTCAACACACTCTCCTCACTTGTGAGTACGTTTCCCTCACTGTCCTTTATCACCCTTACCTGCTGCACATCTTTCCCAGCTCTGTCCCTCTGTCTAGCCAATCAGTACAGGTCCTTTTCTCCCTCTTTAGTGTCCAATCTCTCATACAACTCTCTATATGCCTTATCCTTAGCCTTCGCCACCTCTCTCTTTGCCATGTGCCTCATCTCCTTATACTCATGTCTACTTTCTTCATCTCTTTGACAATCCCACTTCTTCTTCGCCAGCCTCTTCTTCTGTATACTCACCTCTACTTCCTCATTCCACCACCATGTCTCCTTGTCCTCCTTCCTCTGTCCAGATGTCACACCAAGCACCTTCCTAGCAGTCTCCCTTACTAGCTCTGCTGTAGTTACCCAGCTATTCAGTAACTCTTCATTGCCTCCCAGTGCCTGTCTTAACTCTTCCCTGAACTCCGCCTCACAATCACCCTTTTTTAACTTCCACCATTTAATTCTTGGCACTGCTTTCACACTCCTCCTCTGCTTCTTGATCACCAACATCATCCTGCAGACCACCATTCTATGCTGCTTAACTACACTTTCCCCAGTCACCACTTTACAGTCTCCAATCTCCTTCAGACTGGCCCTCCTACATAGGATATAATCCACCTGTGTACATCTTCCTCCACTCTTGTACATCACCCTATGCTCCTCCCTCTTCTTAAAATACGTATTCACCACAGCCATGTCCATCCTTTTTGCAAAATCCACAATCATCTGACCTTCTGCATTCCTCTCCTTAACACCATACCTACGCATCACTTCCTCATCCCCTCTGTTCACTTCACCAACATGCCCATTGAAGTCCGCTCCAATCACTAGTCTCTCACCCTTGGGTACACTCACCACCACTTCATCCAACTCACTCCAAAATGTTTCTTTCTCATCCATCGCACACCCAACTTGTGGAGCATATGCACTAACAACATTCATCATTACACCATCAATTTCAAGCTTTATAAACATCACTCTATTAGACACTCTCTTCACCTCCAAAACACTCTTGGCATACTGTTCTGTTAGGATAACCCCTACCCCATTTCTTCAGCCATCCACACCATGATAGAACAATTTGAACCCACCTCCTATACACTTGGCCTTACTTCCCTTCCATCTGGTCTCTTGCACGCACAATATATCAACCTTCCTTCTCTCCATCATATCAGCTAGCTCTCTCCCTATACCAGTCATACTGCCAACATTCAAAGTTCCTACCCTCAGTACTACACTCCTAACCTTCCTCCTCTCTTCCTGCCTTCAGGCATGCCTTCAGGCATGCCTTCCCCCTCCTCTTCTTCTTCGGTCAACAGTAGCCGAATTTCCGCCAGCACCCTGTTGGCTAACAGCACTGGTGGCGGTCGTTGTTAACCTGGGCCTCGACCGATCCAGTATGTAATTATGAAAAGTTCTCCGCATCAGTAATTTTTGGCAGAGGTTTTACGCCGGATGCCCTTCCTGACGCAACCCTCCCCATTTATCAGGGCTTGGGACCGGCACAAAGAAATGCACTGGCGTGTGCATCCCCAGTGGGAATTTAATCAAAATGATTATTTTACCCAACATGCAATACAGTGTATAGACAATTTTTTATTGCTGCCTTTTTTTTCTCCCCTTACTTCATCCTGAAAGATGTCCTAATGTCCCATGTCCATCACTGGGTCTACCTGCCATTCCAATCTACCCCTAGACTATTATCAGTTTTTAGCCAGCATGGAACCTAAGGATGTCTTGGAGGAGGGTCATGCTGTCTATCTTTTAGCTGTTTTTTTTCTGTCTTGTGACCTACCCCCGTTAATCCCCAGTGTGGGCCTAGACAACCTCGGTGGGGTTGTATAATGGGCAGACTGTGCCAAACTGCTTTACTCTTCTGCATAGTCTTTTGCATTATCCCCTCTACCTCTTATGGAATGTATAGACAGTTTGAGATTTCAAAAAATGCTTAGCATAAAAAATATGTGTTTTTTTTTTAATCAGTGTTAAAGAAACAAATGTGCTTAGCACTGACTATTTAATGGGTAAATCTTATTTAGATATGGAAGCTAAGAACTGTCTATTGATTTGCACTATATGCTAATCTAATTTCTTAAGTTAACTTAATGACGTAATTAAAGTATATCTATTCATTCTTGATTTTCTAAACAGTTTCAAAACAAATGGTGAGCTATGGAGATCATATTTATCCAAAAACATATAAAATAATTAAAAACTATACATTTTTCACCAGCTTACAATCTATACAGTTGGAACTGTACACTATAGTAAAGTGACTACATTTGTCATCATCATGGCTAATAGGTCTCAAAACTGCCTTGCACTAAAACAGCTACACTGGATAGAACTTCCATTCTGCTCAACCCACTCTCAACTAACTACAACCCACTCACTAGGCACCAGACCTGATAATTACCATCCGTAATTGGCACTATCTCCCACTATACTACCAAAAGACTATTCTGCTCCACAAACAAACTTCAGTTACTTGTCAGCAAATCTAATAATACAGCTGGAGACTCACTTTACTGTAATAAGGTCACCAAAAATGCAATTTCCTACTCATTTCTACAATATGTCAACACATACTCCTTTAAAACATAGCTAAAGGAATACTTGATTCCTGCCTGTGTTCCTGTCCCACCCCATGTTAATATCATTCAGCAATTTATACTCTGACAAAACTGGTTTCCAGCCATTGTTCTTTAACCATGTTTCACAAATATCATCAATCTTGTTGGAATTTAGCAAATCTTCCATTAAAAACTTTATTACTAATGTTCCTAGAGTATTAACAGCCATCAGATCTAATCAAAATATTGCTGTCTGTGGACTGTTAAATTTGTGATTAGGCAAAAATTTTGTCTTGTGTTAGTCAAGTATTACAATGTATCTGCTGCAAGAATTTTCTCCCCTTGTCTTGACAACTGCACGCCATCCTGTCTAAACATGTGTACCCAAAATTAAGCTTGTATGCTCTACACATTTCCATTTTTTTAATATGGACCATTTATTCATGTAGGTATTTACCCCAAAAGTCTTGCATTTATGTTGACCTGACACTCATTTTTTATATGTGATTTGTGATAATATGTTCTAGCACATGTACATTCTATGCTGTCTAAGAGGGCTGTAAGTTCCCTACTAACAGTCAGAGAGTCCTTGCAGATGAAATTATTTGTGCCAACGTGAATTGAATCAACAGTGATTCAGGTCATAGCCTGTTCTAGGTCCCCAACCATGTCCCAAGACTCATACTCCATGTTCCTAAGCACCCTAGAGAATATTAGGGTCCAACCTAACACTCTCATACTGGGCGACTTCAACTACCCCTCCATTAACTGGGAAAACTACTCATGTACCAATACACTTGCCCAACATTTCCTGGAATTCATTAATTCCAATGCCCTGGAGCAGCTCGTTCTTACCCCCACTAGGGGTAGCAATATCCTTGACCTGGTCATTACTAACATGGGAGACTGTTGCTCTACACCAGTAGTCAACTCCTCCCTGGTTAGATCCTACCACAAACTAATCACCTTAGAAATACACATCCCTTTCCTCCTACCACAAAGGTACCCACCAAGAAAAACTTCTCCAAAGCTAACTTTGGGCTCCTAAAAACAGAGGTGGCTAACTTCATGGCACCCATGCAAATGGAGAATAATTGCATGACTGCCAAATCATACACAAATGCACTGTACGAACATGTACACAAATGCATAGATTTCACCATACCCAATAGAACCTAGATGATCTCCTCCAAAAAAAGGAAGCTGAACTGGTGGTCCCCTGCCATAAGCAAACTCTACAACAGAAGGAGGAAACTGATGCGTAACAAGGTGAAGTCTCAAGACTGGAAAAGCTCCCTTATCAGCCTCAACAAAAAGTTGAGATCCCTCATCAAATCCTCTAAAGCTAGCTATGAAAACAGAATTGCAGCAGATAGTAAAGACAACCACAAGGCCTTCTATAGTTATGTAAAGAATCTCCATGGCAATACCCAGATTTGCTCTGAGCTTCTGCACAATGGTACCTCCTATACTGAGCCAACAGATATTGCCAATATACTGGCTGACAGATTCAGTGCCAATTTTACACCCCCCCCAAAGGACCCATCACAATACCAGTAGATTGCCAGGCACCCAGTAGTACTGCTGCACAGGTTAAAACAGCACTGTCCAAGGCCAAGAATATAGCTTCTGTGAAACCTGACAATATCCCTGGCTGTGTTCTCCATGAACTACAGAGTGAACTTGCACCTCACCTGTGTGCCTTGTTCAATCACAGCCTCACCTCAGCCTTTGTCACTCCACTGGACCGACCACCAGATGTGATACTCTCCACAGCTGTCACATTATTAACTTTTTCAAGCCTGTCCAAGTACAACAGGCAAAGTTGCATGTCATTTGCTTCAACATCTAGATCCACCACCATCTGTCATGTATGTGAAGCTAAAACTATTCACAAAACAATCTTTTAATAACCTTATCCAAATGCTCAAAGGACACACATTCCCTCTTTAACTAATTCATAACAACAATATTGTACTGCAAAAAAAATCTGTTTTAACTTCATCTCCCTTATCATCATATAGTATTTTGTATCCATTTAAACATCTGGTCAATCTTTAGGTTCACCAGGCAGATAAAGGGTACCTAGGGAACAGTGTACCAACCAATATATGAAATATACAGTCCTTGTCCTAGAGAATAAAGTACACAGCTTGAAAAGATGTGTTGTATTTAAGATGACTAATTAAAGGATTCATTTTTATTCTCAAGACCTGTATTTTAAATCTTCAGAAAAATGGATAATAATGTCACACTGAAGTCCAGAAAGATATACCCTGGGATTCACTAACACACAAACTAAGTATACACTAAGTATACACCTTTCTGAGTGAACAGACAACACATTTATAACTCACACCTTCTTCCTAATTTTAGTTTTCTTACTATTTTTCATGCAGTAGGGCCACAGTGGTGCAGCAGTTAGCATTGTTGCTTCACATCCAGAGGTTCTCCTGTTCGATTCTCGACTGGAGTGCCTTCTGTGTGGAATCTGTATGTCCTCCCTGGTGGTCAACTGAACTGAAAGACATGCAGGTAGGTGTGAGTGTGTGTGGGTGTGCCTTGTTTGAAGGTTGGGCACCGGGCTGGTAAATCGACACTGTAAACATTCACTGCCAATCATTAGTGGACCGGAGTTCCACTATGGTGACCCGTAACTGGGAAAAGCTGAAAGAAGACTAATTTTCGTTAGTCTTAAATATCAATGGGATTCATAAAGGTTACCACAAAGTGTAGACTACATGACTAGAAAGCAGAAAAAAAACGTGGTAGGGATGTTCTTGAATACAGATCATGTACACCTAGTGTACACTTAGTGTAGGCATTAATAAATCTGGCCCACGGCCTTACGTGAAGCTTCTATATCTAGATTAATGGCTAGATAAATATCTTTACCCTACTGGCAGACTCAGTTTCTGATCTCAAGCATCAGTTGCGCGAGGCTCAGTTTGAAGGGTGTGAGGGGAATTAGTGGGTGCATGGAGGGCTTGCTCTATCTGCAAAAACACTTAAAGTATATTTTTGGTAGGTGTTTTTAGGTAATAGTGTTTTGGGATTCTGATCATCAAGGATTTCATCTTTGATAACTCATAATGGAAGCCAAATAGTCGACTTTAATTAAGATAAACACTCTTGGGCATTGTATTCATGCTCTACTTTCATTAATATTTTTTTTTGTTAAAATAAACGGGCTACCGTGCAGGTCTGTCTGCTTTACTCATTAGGCTTGTGTGACTATACTCCAACACTTCCTGAAGATTGGTGATCATTCTACATTTAGGAAAGGAAAAGGCATCTTCAGAAAAGCCAAAATTACTTCTTTCCTCAGAAAGTAAGAGTATTAATCTTGCTGGAAATAAAATGTAGCACTTAGTACCACATTTTATAGGCTTTACCAGAGGTAAGTATGCCTTTCTTTTTGCCATTAATTTCTATAAATAGCTGTTAACAAATCTTATGACAGAACTACCAGTTTTCAGTGGGGGGTTTGCTGAAGTAGTTCTAACAATAAGTTCTTTGTCTGGATGTGAGACAAATTTGACAATTTTAGACCTGGAAGTGCTCCTCTTTTAACTGGAGATGTTGTGAGAGATTTACGAGCTCTCCCAGTGTCAGGTGCCATGCCCTTCTCTAGGTTTAACACTTGGAATTTAGCTGGTGAGGAAATTAACCATGTTTTCTTCTTTTATTTTTTCAGGCACACTTACAATTCTTAAATTATTTCTTCGCCCCCAGTTTTTTAAGTCATCCAGCTTATCCAGCCAGTTTATTTGCTAAACATTTAGTGCATTTTTTGTGCTCAGTCATTACTTGATATCATTTAAGCTTGTATCTGTGCTGTCTATGAGGGCAGTATATCGTTGAACCATAGTTTTTAGTCATTCAAATTTTCTGTTGCCATTCTCTTATATATAGTCTACCTCCTTATCCATAGAGTTTGTTATTAATGATGATTCTGGATGACAACACCTTCTGGAAATTAGTCTTTGTATTCTGACAACATTTTTCTGAATTATTTGTTTTTGACTACTATAATTTGATTCTGGGGCAGAATGCAAAATTTCCTTCATTTTTTGCACAGACAGGATGAAATTTGATAATAAAATCCTGTCAAAAACTTCCCAATAGTATAGAGCAATTAAACTCTGCTACACTCAGACCACCATCTTGGCAATACCCCCACCCCAAGTAATGACTTTTTGATAGTTGCTCCTGTCTGTACTTTTGTAGGCTGGATTACTGCATTTCTTTGCATTCAGTTTGAGACCGTGATTGAGACACCAACCACTGGTCTGTGTAAGACCCTCCTGGAGTATATACTGATATCATTTGTGGGTTGAATAATTTCACCCAGTTTGCAGTCATCCGCAAACTTGGCCAGCCACAACCCCTTAGTTTTGACCTGAACTTCTGTGAAGTATATACTAAACAGTATGGGGCCCAGCACTGACCCCTGTGTCACCCCACTGCTGACAGGTCTGCTTGTTGATGTGGAGTCACCCACTTTGATAGTGTGTGTCCGGTTTGTGAGCCAGTTCGCAACCCATCTTACAACAAACGGGTTTACATTCAGTTTGCTAAGTTTATCAGTAATGCCTGAGTGTGGAATTGTGTTAAAAGCCTTAGCCAAGCTGAGGTATGCTGTATACACAGATTTGCCCTTGTCAATGGCCCTTGTCACATTTTCAAAATTTAACAGGCAGGATCTGCTCTTAACAAAACCAAACTGGGTTGGATCCAGGGTTTGGAGGTCACCTATGTCTTTATGTTTGAGGTCCATGGCCTTACAGATGAGCCTGGTCAGGCTTATGAGTCTGTAATTCCCCTGGTCTGTTGCAAGGCCACATTTGTGGAGAGGAATAACTGTTGCTGTTCTCCATTCTGCAGGAACAAAGTCTGTGGTTAGGCTATGATTGAAAAAGGTACTTAATGGTGATGCTAGTTCATGTTTTAACCTGTTTAGAAGACAGCCTGCAATGCCATCTGGTCCCATGGAGGCTGTGTTTTTTGTCTTGGACAAGGCTTTAAAGACTTGCTCTTCAGATATGTGGGTGGGGACCAGTTTGGGAGAAGGTTTGTGAAAAGTTTGGAGGGGATAAGGGAGTGAAATTTTCACAAAACCTATCCAGTAGCAGGTTTGCTATCTCTATGGGGTCAGTGTGTGTGTTATAACATTAGTCACTAGTTCTGCACATGCTTGGGTCCTACCTTTTAGGCTACGTACATAGCTGTAAAAGGCCTTATGGTCATACTTGGCTGTGCTTGCTAAGTTTTTCTCAAAGAAGCCCTTAGAGGATTTGACAAGTCGCCTTATTTGCCTGTTGAGGGTGAGGACTGTGCTTTTCCGTTGTTGGGGCCTCGACTTTGTTTTGTCGGACAGCAACTGTTTGTGCTTATTGTAGGATTTGTTGATGCTGAATGCCCACCATGGTAGCTTGTTTTTACTTGGAGCTCTGGCTTTGTTTCTTTCTGGTACAGCCAAGTCTATGTAGTTATGCAAGTGATTGTACAGGGCTTTAGTGTAAGCTTCAGTGTAGTTACCACTTCCAGCTGGAGGGTGGGGCTTGGAATGCATTTTATACCTTCACCTTGTAGGGTAGGGTTTGCATTGATGAAGTCTGTTAGTCTGATTTTGTCTATGTGAGTTCTGGTGTTAGTGCCATCTAGAAGGTGACTGATCTGTGGTCAGATTTAACTAGTGAGGGTCCAGCAGTTGTAGCAGTGCATCTGTTTGACGTATTAGGACCAGATCTAGTATGTGTGTTCCTCTTGTTTGAGTATGAACAATTTGTTCCAAGTCTAGGAAAATTTGCTCTAGTTAGTTAGGGCTAGTGTAAGTTTCCCAGTTGATCATGGGATAATTGAAATCCCCCATAACCAGAGTATTCGGCAATATTTGGATTGACACCAGTTTGGTCAAGTAGGCTTTGTGTGCATCATGACCCATAGAGGGGGATCTATATCTGGCTATGACTTTAATGTGGGTCTTACCTACTGTAACCTGACTTGGAGTAACTCAGTGGAGTTGTCCAGTCTAACTAGATGGGAGGAGAATTTATCTCTAATATATGGAAACACCACCTCCTTTGGTTCTCACATGTTCATTTTGTGGTCTGAAGGTGTGGAAAACGTAGCCTTGCAAGGGTGGGGTACTTTCTGTGGCCTTGAACTAGGCCTGATATGCCTTAAGAAACACAGACCATGAGAATGAGAATGGTATAGAGATCAGTTTCTTAAAACATCAAGTTACACTCTGTAAAAAAAAAAAAAAAAAAAAAAAAAGAAAAAAAGTTGTGCAACAGTAACTCTTCAATCTTTGTAAAAACAGTATTTTATTTTTTGGAAATAGGGCAGCTGGTTCTACTGATGGTGGACTAAACTGTATCTTTTAAATGAAAAGGTACTAATGACAAGGTAGTCTGCCTCTTATAACCAGTGAGACTGGCACACTTAATTTAATAGAGGTGGGGACCTTACTTCATGGGGTCATGGCACATTCCTTCAAGGACAAGTCTATCTCTGTTAAGCATGAAGTGTATGGTGAATAATTAAATGGAACATAAATATTTTCCATCTGCTGTTTCTGGCTGTCACTTACAATTTTTTATTAGGGGCTCAGATATTATTAAACAAGGGTACTTTTTTTCTATTTGTATTCCAGGAAGTAAATAATGCAGAACAAGGTGTTTACTTAGGTCAGCAGTACTTTAGCCATTCAACAAGTGTTCCATTTCCCTACCTATTTAAGCCATTTTATATGAGAATATTATAATCATTAGCTGGCTCTTACCCTATTTTTGTCCTTGCATCTGCTGAGTCAATGAGTTACCCAGATGTGCCATTTTCTCATGAAATTTTGGTCATTGTCTTATCCATTTTCATTAATTCTCCCCTTCATGTTTCTGATATTTGATTTTATTTCTTGTTTTCAATACCTGTACATGCCACCTGTAAAATGTTTAATTGCTGAATAACCTTGAGTACACCCATTATGCCTTACCTGCATGCAACTGTAATTTAAATTCTACTGCGAGCAGCCTGGATGCATCTGGAAAAAAAACCTCAGTGACTCATTCAAAAGTTGTTTTCCCTTTGAAATGAACAGAATAAAATTAAGCAAAAGAAAGAAAGAAATAAGGTAGAGGTCCACTCTTGCCGCCACATTTGCTTAAAATGGCATAAGACATTTGTTACTTTTTGGCATCTTTATGCCAGTTTGGTGTTGACTTGCACTCATGCAAGAAAAACACTTCAGTTTTCCAGAAGGGGTCACTCATGCAGCTATATTTCCAAACATTAAGGCTCTGTTAAGCCTTAAGCCAACAATTTTCTAATAGCAGTTTTTGTTAACTGATGATCCAATGTCAGAATGGTAAGTATCATTGATGACATTGTGGATGATTCATTTAAGCATCAAAAATGACAACTATCCCAATGAATTTAATATGCGTTAGTTCTGATTTTCTTTAATTGCACTCATATCAGTCAGCAGTAAGTTTTATTAGCTGTCATAATGGTTACTGATAAAGGTACTTTGCAGCTTAAAGTGGGAAGATATAACACAAGCACCATCTGCTTCTCTTACTGTAATTTGCCATCACAACCAGTATACTGTGTGCAGTCAGTACTTTTATTATTCATAGTACAAAATGTAGCTGTAAAATAAAGACAAACATCAACACAGTCAGGCTAGACAAATAGCATATATCTTTTAAGTGCCTGCCCCTAATAAAACAAATCTTCCCCACCCACTTTATAGAGTTCACTAATCCTATCTGTTCTGCTTTACTACAAAATAATAATGATACTGGGGCTTATGATCCTCTAGTATCATATATGTGTGTGTGTGTGTGTGTGTGTGTGTGTGTGTGTGTGTGTGTGTGTGTGTGTGTGCGTGCGTGCGTGCGTGCGTGTGTGTGTGTATATATATATGTATAATTACACACATATATATGTATATATATATATATATATATATATATATATATATATATATATATATATATATATATATATATATATATATATATATATATATA